>NC_086330.1:330712885-331012885 GCF_032445375.1 Bacillus rossius redtenbacheri | reverse complement strand
CCCCCCCCCCCCTTCCCCCTAAAGAACTTACGTATTAAACTGAAAAGAGGCAGACCCTAACATTTGGATGTTCCCTCCACCGAAAAATTATAAATTTATTCATTTTTCTTTATTTTCTCAGAATCATTTTCACCAAATAATTTTTCTACATCCTTCCTCTCTGCACACAGTTTCTCTTAGAACCTATATTGGTGTGCTGCTGCACAGTTGTTTGTCTTTATGGCCTAAAGTACAACTTTGAGGTTGGTCAGTTTCCTTTGTGAACATAATTCCCCCCCCCCCCCCCCCCCCCCCCCCCCCCAACAATCTGTAGGCAGTTAAAAGTACCAAAAAACACCCTCATTCAGTAACCATGTTCTTTACTATGTAGGTTGGTAATCCTGCAAACTAAATTTTCTGTTTAATATTCCCCCTCACCACCATTTGTTTATAAAGTGAAAAAACATACATAAGGAAATTGATTTCACTGCTATATATTAAATTAAGGTAATTAAGACATAGTAACTCAAAGTAAGAAATAATTTTAATGCTGTTTTAATGGATAGTCAAATACATTTACCCGATTTAACTTTTTTTTTAATGTGAGCTGTTTTTATGAATTAAACCATTTTCTTGTATTTCATTCATACTGTAATTATAAAAAATAATATTTTAGGATCTTTGAAGTTTAATATCTTGAAGCTTTAATAAAAAGTATTTGTTTAAACTTGCTCATAATAGACTATCAGGCCAAAAAAAGCAATACTTACTAGGGATAAGTGCAACTGGTCGAACTTTTAGAGACGAGCCAACAACGATGAGAAGATCACACTCATCTTTGTCCTTTGCCATGCAATCATGGAAGCGTTCAGGCAGTCCTTCACCGAAGAACACTATGTCTGGTTTCATAACACCAACTACAAACAACACAGAAGTGTCATACAAATGTTTCCTCAAACATTATAATTAATCACAAATTCATTGACCACACTTACTGAGCATCCCAGTACACCAATCCCTCACTTAGCATGTCTTCAGATTGCGCAAATTAATTTAGCCCCAGTCTTGAATAGCACATCTGTAAATTTCAGTTAGCACGAAATTGCCACAAGCAAAAAAAGAAGTCATGCATGATGCCACGAAGTTTACTTCAACTCAGTAAACAACATATGTACCGTAGTATACAGTTAGCCATACGAGGGAGGAAGAGATGCACGCACAGGTCTGACTATGCTAGTGACTGATGTACAAACATCAGCTATGGCAAATTGCAGCTATGGAGTGTAAATGACCTAACGTTTTTACGTCTACGCGTATGCCGCCGTGCCGTACCGTAGTCGCCTGGCCACAGACCAAGCCGTGATGAACTGAGTATAGCCAGTGGCAGGGAACTCGTACATACAACACAAAGCCAGGAACTACGTGTGTAAGCACCTGCAGTTGGAATCATAGTGGAATCATGGCTTCCAAGTGAGAGCATAATGCATCATGTTCAAGTATTTGAGACAAAACTAGAAGTATTATGGCATGCAGAATGTCATGAAGGCAACACTTAAGTTAGTCGCAATTTAGTTTTCAAGTCAACTGTGCGCACAATCGTACACAATAAGGACTTATCAAACGTTGATATAAGTATGATGCTTTTGGTTGCACTAGTGGAAATATATTTGACATTAGATACCAGAACAGAAATGAACAGATGATTCACATGGAAAGGATGTTAAATGAATGGTGCAATGAAAAAAAAAAAAAGACAGCCCTGACATGATTGATGTGAACCAAGTGGTGATACACGAATGAGTACTTTAATTTTTGAAAAATTAAAATGTAAATATCTAGACAGTAATATCGGTTTCACTGCCAGCAAAGGATGTTTCAGAAAGTTTGCGGAAAGGTACGCGATGTAAATTGAAGGTCAAGCCCGGGCAGGCAAGTTAACCAGTCAACTTATGGTATCTCCTGTTACGTTGTATCATATTTGTCAAACAAAGTATTCAAATGTAGGCTTATAAAGATAAATGGTGTGACATATTTATCGCCGAGTCCTACACATTTTGGAACACAGTAAGTAAATTAGCCGTGCTATTTATGGAGACTAATACTTCAGAATATGCGATTTTGGATAACACAAACATTTTTAAGAACGCATTAGTTGTGCTAAGTGAGGGATTTGTGCATCTAATCATAACGAAACATCATTAAGAACCTCACTTTGAAGTTTAAACTTATAAGTGGTAAAACTCTAGGGACTTCAATTCTTAAGCTTTTTAACCAGGAAAACTTCATAGGAGATAAAATACATTGTATATATAAGTCCAGCTCAAAATGGTTTAAACATTTAAAGCAGAAAAAACTTCTTGACTTAAGAGGGTTTCAGTTTATTTTCAGATTCCTTCAGATATTATATATTTTGTAACTATTACATCAAAAGTACCTTAATTTTTTTTTCAGTTACATTTAATGAGATTTTACTATTCAAAGTATTTTCACAGCACCATTAAACAAAATATAATTTTACAAAAAAGGCTCTAAAAAAAGAAATTCTTTTCTTAACTGAAATCGGAATACAATTTCTAATAGTTACGGACTAACATATCCCTACATGAAACAACCTGTAAGATTGTCAAAAAAAAAAATACAATTTAGAGTTAAATTTTTTTTTTATTTTAACATACTTTTAAACTAATAATTTTATTAGAAACAGAAAAATGTCACATTGGTGCAAAAATTTCTTTGTGTGTCTTTCTACAAGAAATGAGCTTAAGTATTCATGCTACTGTATCTTTTTTAAAAATTAAAATATCTAAAATAAACTGACAAAATATACCAGCACCGCTGCCAACTTAAAAAAACAAAAAAAGGTGCAATTTTTAAACATGGTTATGTTTAACACTAAACAAATGTGGCCAAAAATTTACAGAAAATATTGTTTTCAACTAAACTAATCTTGTTCGCCCTGGTGGTTTTCAAAGAAAAGCAGCATTTTGTATGTGGCAGCTTTAGCTTTCTTCAGGAGTTCAAATTCTTGCTCATACCGCTTATCAGATTTTGCCAACACTACATTGTTCAGCAGTTGGTGTGACATTGATAACCTAAAAGTTTATTTTTTTTTTTAACACTTTTGAAGACCCTCTCAGCATTGCTGAGTGGTATGACCAATATTGAAAGCATTACATGAGCAACTATTCATACTTTAAACTACCATCAAACCTCTTCATTTTTCCAACTGACGACCATAAGATCACTGGACTAAAAATTAGTCCCCCCTGAAGAAATCATTGCCAGTATTATTAATACTGTGTAACTCCGCCTCTGGACTTGATAACCGCCTGGACTCGGTTAGAAAGTGAGTCCACAAGGTTGTGCAGGTACAATGCATCCAGGTTAAGACACTCGCTGAGGATTTGATATCACAATTCCACCAAATTGCAGGGATGCTGATGTCTGCGATTTATCCGCTGTCCCAAGATATACCAGCTTAGACGGTAACATCAAGAAAAATACCACCTGTCCATACATAACACATTAAAAAAAAGTTAAGAGTTATCAGGAGTTGGTTACCTTTGCTGGCATCTTGTCTGTAGTCATCGCCAAATTGTGGGACAATGCCGTCAGAGCAGCGCTTGCACACTGGAATTGTCTGAGCAAAAATCTCTCCGCGGATCTCATCAGCTGTCACCTTGTGTCTGCACTGCATGCATGATGCAGTCGCAAATGATCCTGGTCAAACAGTTAATTTTAGTCAAAACCTTCTACGTGCAAATACTAAAGAAAACTGTAACACATGCAACAAGCAATTGGATAGAATCCTGTTGTAGCAATATTTACCAGTACACTTCATATAATCAAGCCACAGTCAAGCCCTTCAAAATAAATATTATTCACATGATAACTGGCTTAGAAGACTGACTGAGGACATGAATCCTAAACACAGTGAGGAAAAATAATAGAAATAAAAATCAGATTCTTTCAAAAACTTTACATTCAAGACAAAATAATTTTTCTTGCGTACATCTTAACCGTTTATAAACACAACAAAAGTAAAAAAAAAGTACAATTACATGTCCAAAAATATTAAATTTGAAATAATAATTTGTTGAAATTTTTAAATACAGTATACACTCTCCTCGTCAATATTATATAAATATTTCCTCAAAATTTCTGTGGGTCCCCTCATGAGTACTTTATCATTTAATGGTTTGTAAAAATTTCTCATAGCTTATTAAAAATTTGTTGATTAACCAAAAGATTCCAAACAATACTTTAAAAGAAAATGAAATAACATAACAAAGTTAAGGAAAATGAACGAAATCAATTATGTCACCCATTACAAGGGACGAGAAGAACATAAAAGTGATCCAGAACAGTGTAAAATAGCAGCTCTATTACGTGATCTGTAACATCTAACTTATGATCAATAGAAGATAGAGATGATGGAAAATCGTTTAAATGATACAGCCAAGAATAATAGCTATAAACATGTTTATTGACGACAAAATGCTATATCACAATCCAGAGGATTTTCGTGACACCATTTTTCAAGCATGTTTATACAATCTGACCAATGCTTCTTTATTTGTAAGCCATTGTCATAACTGCAATAACATGTGAACACACAGAAAATACCTTGCACTCATTGTGAGTGATTGAAAGGTATTGAAAAATATGGCGTCCTCAATGATTCAAGCTGTATGTTTGTGCTTGTGCCATGTCTTGCAAATATAACATGTGTTTTTTGATGACGTTTACCTTGCTACCAAAAGCATGGCTTGATTCACGTTAAGGTTAATTTTACATGTTAGAAATGAAAAAATTGGAAATTTGACCCACTAACTAAAATTTTGAACAATTTGCATCCCGCTGATGTGTTTCACATAAATTTGTAACCTTATGTAACGTTAAAGCCCTGTTTGTTTAACTACCACCTTAATGATTTGCATTTTGGTTATTAAAAAAAAGAAAGAAATTAATACTTAAGTATCAAGCCTGAATGCAAACATCCATAAATCAAAACCAGGTAGTACTCTAGTCACAAATTATACAGGAAAAATTTAATACAAAAATATGTAGTGTTTTTTCAGTTTTAATAAATTACTGTGATTATTTTGTAAAACCAGTATTGAGCTATTCAAAAAACTATATTACCTGCAATTAAAATGAATGTTTGATTGATTTTGGTACGTTTAAAATACTGTGAAACCTGTTAAACAGTTTGTTATGTTAGGTTAATTACATTTATCAAACTGTGAAAATTATTTGAATGGTATGTAATGTTGGTTTAGGTTTTGTGGGATAGACAAAAATTTATACATAGTTGCAAAACATACATTTTTTTCCATGAAATGGTCTCCATTATAAGTCTCGATTCTCACAAGATTTATCAAAACTATTTAGGGCCATTTAGACACAAAAATTGCGATGCCAAGCATGTTAGTTAACTTTTTAAGGCTGGAGACCCCAACAATTTAATGTTAATCAAATTATGTATTCTTAAATTCTTTTACATAAAATTATTAATGACAGCACACTTACCTTCATTCAGTAGTACAAATTTAACATTTTTAGTGGAAAATGATAATTTTTCATGACAGATGTACATAGAACCACCATGCCTCTAGAGGTTAAAATGTTCCCTTTGCCAGACTTACCCGACATATAACATTGTGTGTTGAACAAAATTAGGGTACTCACATTAAAGATGAATAATTTTTTCATCTGCATTCTGTTAGCTTCATTTAAAATACTGTAAACCTGTTTGAACTTACCGTGTTTTATTGCATAATTATCGCACGCGCATTATCGTCGCACCGTTATTTTAGGACCTCAGAATTTTTAAAAATAAATTTCTCGCATAAATGTCCCATGTTGTTTTTAGATTCCAAGCGCTTTGTGTGGGTAGTTTTCCCATATAAAACAATGTATTTTAAAGTTTAAATCTAATATTCATTCGGATATTACAGCTTAATTATTTAATTAACAGAAATAGTACGTTGTCTGATGAGTAAATTTTCTTTCAAAGACGTTTTCAAATGTTATAAACTCTATCTTTTCGTCTTCGTCGCCGCTGTGTACCGCTTATAAAAATGTAGCCAGTGCTATTTGGCATCATTCATGTGTGGTTATGTTGATTCCTGTATAGAGCGCGTGCACGTAGTCGAATATCAATACAGATAGCTCACTGATTGCATGCTACACGCGTGCTCTATCCAGTGCTGAGTTAACTACATTTGATAGCCCGCGCTTTCTCGTGATGTGTACTACGACAATAGTTATGCATTCCGACTCACGCTCGTGTTACAGTTTTGGTTTTTCTATTTAAAGTTAAACAAAAGTTTTTGTTGCATCACTTATTAATTTAAATTGTTTGGGTTTGGTGGGCATTTGTATACATACTTTACTTTTTTAAATAAAATTACTTTCCATGAATAGGTTTTGTTTTTACAAATAATTTTACCTAAAAAAAAATGTTTTTCCATCATAATCGCAACCTTACTTTTCAAACTTTATTTTAGTATAAAATGTGTGATGATTATGCGATAAAACAGGGTATTAACTGGTGATATCAAATCTCAAGAGACTAGTGATGGGGCAAATTCCAATTTTCTTGAATCAAAATCTAGAATTTGAATCCCACAGAGTACCTCGAATATACCCCTCAAATTCAAATCTGTGTGTCAAATGTTAAAAATAAAATCATAAAAATAAATTAAAAATTTTAACTATGGTGTTGAAACATTCTCCTCTTTAAATAGTTGTTTCACAAACTTACTTTCCAAAATCTATAACATATTGTAATTTTATTTATATAATTACATGTTAAAAATACATCATCTTAAGAAATGGTAACAGATATGTCTGTAAAAAAAATTACCACGAAAAATTCAGAGGTCGAGTTGAATTTTTTAGTTTACTTTTATTTTCACCAATATCTTTCTGCAATTCTTTTACCTTGAATATTAAATACTTCAAATAATAGGGATTTGTTTGGCCCATCCCTATCAGAAAATACTATCACGACAGATCTTGAAAAGCTTCAAAATTTTTTATAAATGTTAGTATATGCCATAGAACTTAAAATAAATGCCATACCCCATACAGTACATTTAGAAATGCTATTTTCCATCATCTCTAACAACAGATCTACAAGGCATGGTAAAAAACCCAGCATTACCACTATCATTAATGTTCTTCTGGAATATTAAATATTATTTACATAACCAATCAATATCCGCACAACATTTAAAAACGTTTAAGTTGCCAGACATATTTCTTTAAATAAATACATAATACAAACCACACCTTACTGCATGCTTCTGGAAATGGTTACCTAGAACTGCTTGAACATACCAGGATTTTTTTTTATTTTTTAGTTAATCAAATTTATACAAAGTTCATTCTCAGGCAGTTCATGATTCATCATGGTTCATGCAAGATATTTATGTAAGCCTATGATGCCTGCGATAATGATATCACAAAGAACTCACCATGACATTCAATCACATTTTCAATGCCCGCAACTTGTTCCAGGGTATCAATGTTCTGAGTGTAATTGCGAAGTAGCTTCCTCTGCTTTTCCAGTAATTTTATAAACCTGGGATTACAGAAAAATAAACAGTTAAAATTTCTTTCAGTCAAGAACAAAATGTTTGAGGCAGAATTTTATTTTTTATTCTTAAGATAATCAAAATAGGCTAAAGTCGGAATCATGAATCTAACAAGATTTTCCAGTTTCTCTTGGAATATTTTTCGGCCATAGCATAGAATACTTGAAACCAGAAAGAATTTTATGGCAGCATTTTCACAAAAATATATATTTATATTAATGCAGTCATAAATGAACCATTAATTAAATATATGCCACAGCATAGGCTCCAAGATCCCAATGCACTTCTCTTCTAGCGTTAGTCATGTACTTTGTTAGAATTTGTCTATACTTTGAATATTCATGGAGTTACTGAGAAGAGTTGTTAAAACCCAGTTTATGATCTTATGTTTTGAAAAAACAAAGAGAAAGTCCAAAAGAAGTCGGGACATAACAAAGCAAATTTTGGCAAGTACATTTTTGACCCACTGGTGACTGTTAATAACAGGTAACTGGTGCAATTGTTTCTAATATACTTTTTCCAATAACCCAAAAATACGTAGTACAGTCTTTGTAAAAAATATTTTTCCTAATTGATATTTAAAGGCAAAAACCAACTAAAATGTTCTGTAATAATAAAACTGCAGTGAATTAAGTGCAATGTAAAAACAACAAAAAAATTTGTTTGTGGTCACAAATGATACCGTATATACTCGTGTATAGCGCGCCCTTTTTTCCCCTCAAGTAAAGGAAAAAAATAAGGATGCGCGCTATACACGGGGAAGGGGGGGGGGAAAGCTTGGGGGGGGGGGGAGGAGTGGAAGTCGTTAATTGCCGGGTGACGAGTGACGTTTCTAGCCAGCCCCCACACATACGCACAAGCAACAAGGCCTCTCTTTCACACACACACACACACACACACACACACACACACACACAGAGAGAGAGAGAGAGAGAGAGAGAGAGAGAGAGAGAGAGAGAGAGAGAGAGAGAGAGAGAGAGAGAGAGAGAGAGAGAAAGAGAGTGAGAGAGTTGACAATAGTCCCCCTCCCACTTCCTTCGCTTCGTCATACAGCGCTTCATTATCTTCCGTCTACACAGCAGAGTTTAAGTATTTTCCTGACGCATCACCACACATCAATTTAAATAATCAGGTACCACAAAATGTTAGTAAATTTTATTTATGGGAAAAAAAATTTCAATTTTTTTTCTTTGGATTTTGTTGCAAAAATCGTGGTGCGCGCTATACACGAGGGCGCGCTATACACGAGTAAATACGGTACATTCATTCAAATACATTGGCATCATTCACTATCAAAAAAAAGTGCAATGTACGCACTAATGGCGAGACTGCATACCTGTGACAAGGGGATGGCTTAAACTGTCCAGGATATATCTCCCTAGCAAACTTGAAAAACGGTCTTGGATCGTGACTGAAGAACTGGATATCGAACATAGCTTGTGGATCAGGGAGGTTGGGGAAATCCATTGCTAGGCGTGAATAAATCCCATCACGGCTCCGGAAGTCTGGAATCCCGCATGATACAGAAACCTGCAAGTGGAAAGAACCTTAAAATAAAGAGAATTATTATATATTTTTTAAAACTTTTTTTGCAAATACTAACTTTAAAGTTTATATACACAAAAATAAATAATTCACAGAGGTCTTAACTACTTTACTTAGCGCAGTGGCTATGAGGTAAGTACAACCTTAAATCATGTGAACTATTATTGATAGCAATATATAATCATTTAGATCTTTTAAACTCAAAATGCAAAATAGATCATATATCTGAGCTTATAATATGTGCCTATAAAGTTAAGATTTGAAGTAATACTAAAACAGTATTTTTTTGTAGAATTTTTTAATTATTTGTCCCTTGATTTTGCCAAACATTTTTCAAGGGCTCCGTCAATTCCCCTGCTGTTTTATAACCTAAAACAATCTTCTGTATATAAAAAAATTGATGTTTGTATGTATACAGAGCTGCCAACCTCAAATCACACCCATCAGTAATGGCAATTAGGTATATGAAAAAAGTACGCGTCAATCATGCACGATAAATTTTTCCTGGGGCATTATAACACACTCACAAGATAAAACAACGACAATAATATGCAAAAGAAAAAGAAAAATATGAATACAATGCAAATTAATACATAAAAAAATCTATTTGAA
This sequence comes from Bacillus rossius redtenbacheri, assembly GCF_032445375.1. NCBI lineage: Eukaryota > Metazoa > Arthropoda > Insecta > Phasmatodea > Bacillidae > Bacillus > Bacillus rossius. The sequence continues at coordinate 331,003,145 of NC_086330.1, read as the reverse complement.
CAATACAATCATCTGAATATGTAAGAAATATTAATAATTTTACTGGATATTTTGAATCTTCAATTCAATGTATTCAAAGTTAAACTTTAAAACAACTGTCTTTTTATTTGCTTCTTTTATCCTGGTTCGATAAGAAATGTCATGTAAACAAACAAGACAAACACAAGGACTTGTAAACAATAACTGCGTTCGTTACTTTCGTTTCTTCAGATGTAGCGAAAAAACGAAGATATAGATTTATTGCTAGTCACGGCTTTAAAATGTTCTGCATGTTTCTTTGATTCAATATGCCGTCTACAGTCATCCCTTTCACCATGTGCAATCGAAAAGTCACACGCGCATACATTACAAAACCGTGGCGTTCCAAACATTTGAAAACGACAATCATGGCCATTCTTTTGAATATTTAAGTGGAAAGTTCTGAAGTCTTGCGTGTTTTTTCCCACAGATGCACATTATTCTGTCACACGCTTCATTTCTACAACCGGCACTGAAGAACACAACACTATCGAAAAAAATAAAAAAAATTTCACGTCTGTAGACACGACAAAAACCGGACAAAAACACTATGATGAAAAAAATGGCTTTCAAGAAACAAATTAATACAACACAGGTTAGCCAAAGTACCGTACAAAAATTATCGTGATGTAAGTAGCCTTCAAACGATAAGTCCGAGGATATGTACTAGTTGTATCGTACAACGGACGTAATACCATCCCATTATTATTTGAAAACACGAGAATTAATTTACTTATTTCGACAGTACATCGAACATGCGCACACTTACTAGTTCCGTTATTTGAGCAACCAAGCGAAGTATTCAAACAGCGTTCACGAAACACGCACAGCAGAAACGTAAATTTTTCCGTTACCATGCAGCACAAAGCCTCGTTTCCGTAATAAACTAGCGATGTTCCGTAATTCCGTAATTCGGGGTTAAAATCCGTAATAATTACGGAAAATCCGTAATGGTTGGCAGCTCTGTGTATATTGCCTATGGACTCCAAAACGGCTGGACCGATTTGGATGAAATTTTCAGGCTATCCTCAGATTAGCCCAGCAGGTATTCCTGTGAAGTTTGGTAGCAATCGGAACAGAATATATATAATTTTTTTTTTTTGCAATTTTGTGTCATATTTTTAATACAAATTAAATACAAAATAAATAATATTTCTATATTTTTTTTTTATTTTAGATTTTTGAACATTCACAATTAAAATTGTAATTAGGGTCCCTAGTGATTGATAAAATTCAATAATTCTGCAAAGTCCATAGATGTGATAGATGGAAAGGATCTAATTTTCCTGACCTGTTAAAAATTTTACACCTTTCCGGATTTTTCCCAGACCACAGCTGCCTTCAGTAAACATGGTTCAGTACATTCTGTAATCTGCCACTACCTGAGCAGCGTGCATTCAGATTTTTTCAGGTGGATTCAGCTGTTGAATTTGGCCACTAGATTGCATTACTACTGCGCTGCCAGAATTTTTAGTTACCTCAGAGTTTATCGTTACATGGTTTCTGTTTGCTATTTACATTTCCATAATTAGAGACCAATGTTCACGTGTATTCTTTTTTTTTGTAGCGCAGCTTATTTACTACAACATGTTTTCAATACTTTTGTATTTTTCTTTGGTATTCTCTAGGGGTGTGCGAATAGTGGATTATGATGGTCGAATATTTTCGAAGTCGAATAGTTGTAATATATATATATTTTTTTTATGTTACCACACTGAACAATGGCAGGTTTTCATATATTTAGTTTATACAAGATATTTTCTGTGAATGAAACCACAAAAACAAAAAGTTCACTTAGTATTTTTAAGCGTTATTGAGAACATGAATTTTTATTTCATATATAATAATATTTAATAATTGTTATCTATTTTATATTTGATGCAAATATTGGTCCGAATATAAGGTGACCATTTTTACATAAACGAGAAAATTGGAAGTCGCCTTATTTTCGCACCCAAGACGTCAGCACCGCAAACATTAGTTCTAAGCTGAAAGCTACAGTAGAAACATTTTCAAACAAAATGTTCACGATTTTAATATTAACAAAAACTTCGTTACCTCACACGGGGAAAACGATAAATACACTCAATATTGCAGTAATTCACAATTGTTTAACGTTGAAAATTAAAATATTTGTTCTTGAGTAAAAATGTGAATGTTGAAGCATCTCAAAATGGCAACATTTTATTACACATATCATATTTGTACTTTGTGTACAATCGCGTGTTAACATTTACGTTAATTTAATTTAAGATTTTTAACAGAAATATTTGCACTAAAATAGCACAGCTATTTTCAGAACGATTGTTTACTTTTACAAACAGAAAATGTTAAGTTAAGAACATTTCGGATGTAATGTTTGGTAATTCATGGCTGCCAACTGTCTTTCCACAATATTTCTTTGTTGCAAAAGGAACATTGCCGAACACGCACGAAGACTCCATATTTACAGGAATTTGGTATGTTGCTTCAAAAGCTATTTTAATAATTTCACAGTAATCCACTCTTTATTTATGTAAAAACCTCTCAAACAACATAATTATCTTAGATTATTCTTTAAAATTCATAGGACAGAGACTCTCTGTCAGAGAGTAATATGGAAAAATATCTGCGGTCACGTCACCGAAGTTATTCATGGCCGTATGCTTCACCATGGCAGCTAGCCACTTGTTTTGTTCCGGCAAGCTGCATTCTTTGTTTGCTTTGTTACGTTTAACAAACTACTAAATAGTAATACGTAGCTGTGAAACGGAAAGTTAAATGCGGTATACATAAATGCAAAAAGGATTTATCAACACAAAACGTATGTCTAATGAATTTTCACGTTGATTTCTACAAAAATTATTTTTACATTTGTTTGGCCTCCTGAAACTGCAGGTCGCCTTATATTCGGGCATACGGTATTCGCAATTTTAAATTTTGCTACTCGACTTGCGAATGCGAATAGTTCGTCAGTTACTATTCGCAACTATTCGTGTTTACGAATATTCGCACACCCCTAGTATTCTCATTAAAAACCATAACGACGTCTGACAACCCAGCACGGCCGTGGACTGACCCCGGCCCCCGTCAGCACGACGATCCTCCTGGCGCCCCGCAGCAAGCGAACCACGTCCGCGATGGTGTTGACGTGGCGCAGCTTCTGGCGGCACGGCGGCTCGCTCAGCATGCTCACGATGATCTTCCACATGGTCAGGTCGTCCATCTGGGCGGGGATCTGCGAGTCGTCCGGCATCAGCTGGCTCAGGATGCCGCGGGGGTTGGCGCCCATCAGCATCTGCTTCTGCACCCAGCTCATCGGCCCTGTTCGACAGTACACACCACTCATCCGGCTGGAGACAGTGCCATCAGCCAGACAGGTTTGTCACCACGAGGATTCAAGGATTCAATCTATTTGTATTTCATTTTCATACTAACCATTTCTACTTAACGTTCCGAAAGAAAATTCTGAATGAATGCAATATGGTTTAAATTATTAATTACATTACATACTTAAATGATTTTCAAGAATCATTGCAGCATTTGAGACCACTGGAGGGCATGGCACATGACGATTAGCATGAAAACATTCAATGAATTTCTTAATGCTGATTAGATATTGTAAACTTGATTTTAAAATATAGCAAAAGAATCAATCAACCGCTATCCCGACACCACTGGATTTTAAATCTTCAGATTCCAGTGGCAAAAGTCTAAAACCAATAGGAACTAAGCTAGGGATGGGGCGAATCCTGATTTCCTCGAATCCGAATCCTAACTCGAATCCTCGACTGGAATTGCCGAATCTCGAACCCAAACCCGAATCTTTTAATAGATGATGTCCACATATCTAATGTAAGTGAGATGTATTCTGCTTGCACTAAAAGTCCCTTGACTTTATCACATGTAGTTTGGTACATTTCTGGTATAAGTGTATATAAAGACAACAATTTTGTTTGAGAAATTTCAGTTTTAGTACAGATTAGCGGTTAGGATTTTTTCTATGAATAAGCTAGAGGTCTGCGAGCCTAAGAATTTTACTTCGAGCCGATCTCGAGCTTTTGTGGTACAGTTACACTTTTGAGAAATTATTTTTATCTTAAACTTAATATCATGTTTGAATAAAGTATTAAAATGAAGTGGGCTTATTAATTTTGGGTAACTATTTACAGAGTGTGTTTACATTTTGCACTGCTAGAAAAAAAAATAACATTTTTTTTCATTGAATCTTACCTGTTTCCATTGGTTCATTAGTAACTGATATCATCCAACTAACATAACCAAGTATATGTTTGTGTAAATGTAACATATCTTTGGAAAAATTTCACCCTTGTCAATTTTTCTGGAGTCCTTACTGAGCTTCAACAAACTTAGCACCAAAAATCATGTTGTTTGAAAAGTACATTCACATTGTTTCAACATTTCCACTTTTCAGCACAATAATTCTGAGAGAGATTGTCACAGAGTATTAAATTCTGTTCTTTAATCTATCATTCAGAACAATAATTTGTTCTGCACGTTCAGGAGTTAAATTAGCTCTACGATTGGAGATAGTGTTTCCAGCAAAAAAGAAGCGTCTCTCGCTGGCAACCTGCTTGGCTGGAATGCTTTAGTAAAATTGCTTAACCTCAAAATTAGTGTCGGTAAATATTTACTTGGGCGGTATTTCCGAAAAAAAATGTTAAAAATCCGAAAATACCTTTATATAATGCGCTTCAACTTCCTCTTTTCATTAAAAGCGGCGGAGATTAGAAATTCCAAATACTTTAGGAGATATCGAATTTTTTAATTTCATAATATGTAGTTGAGCGGTATTTGCGAAAAAAAATGTTAAAAATCCGAAAATACCTTTATTATATGCTCTTCAACTTCCTCTTTTCATTAAAAGCGGCGGAGATTAGAAATTCCAAATACTTTAGGAGATATCGAATTTTTTAATTTCAGCACAAAACCAGCGCATTCCTGTGGCGTGCGTGCACCATTGTTTCGTGTTTACGTACGAGTATTTTTTTTTTATTGGATAATGATGTTACGTGATTGTTCGTGATAGGCCAGAATTCAAATTAACTAATACGTGATTATTTAGTTCAATTATTGTTTAAAACGGTGTTTAATTACCGCCTCCAACTTAGGTGAGTTTTTAACGTTTCTAATTTTAAAGTCTTATTTGTTATTTTGATATTGTTGCGCAAGTAATAAGTAACAATAAAATTTACGTCAGTTGTTACTGTACATCCTTTGTTACGGGTTTGTTAGGTAAGGTCAGTTACATTATAAATAATTTAAAACTAAGGAATAATTAAAATTAATTCACATTATTTTTAATATCACCTTAGTTTGAAAGTATTTATAATGTAACTGACCTGACCTAATCGACCATTTTAGTTTACTGTTCACCCTTTGTCCGGGTTTGTTTGGTCAGGTCAGTTACATTATAAATATTTTAAAACTAAACAGCCATTAAAATTAATTCACAAAATAATTTTTAATGTCGGCTTAGTTTGAAAGTATTAATAATGTAACTGACCTGACCTAATCAACCATTTTATTAATTACGCATTCACGATTCACGTATTCACGTCTCACGAACACACGGCAAAATAACAAAAATGGCGCCGCTCGAATGGTTCCACAGGTCTTGTATTGCAAAATTAAAAAATTTGATATCTCCTAAAGTATTTGGAATTTCTTATCTCCGCCGCTTTTAATGAAAAGAGGAAGTTGAAGAGCATATCATAAAGGTATTTTCGGATTTTTAACATTTTTTTTGCAAATACCGCTCAACTACATATGATGAAATTTAAAAATTCGATATCTCCTAACGTATTTGGAATTTCTTACCTCCGCCACTTTTAATGAAAAGAGGAAGTTGAAGAGCATAAAATAAAGGTATTTTCGGATTTTTAACATTTTTTTTTGGAAATACCGCCCAAGTAAATATTTACCTTAGTGTCATAAATATCTGTAACTGGTCATTAAAGTTTAATCAATTGAAAGTAATAAAAATAAAAACATTTTACTTAATTCAATTTACACTTGCAAAAAAAAACATACACACAATAAACCTACATGGAAATTAAAGTCTTTTTCAATATCCTGAAGTCTGAAGTATGTTTACTTATGTCATTAAATGTAGAGCTCTATTGAAGAAGCCGATATTGCCAATATTTAGTTGAATCGGCATTTCTGCCGACTTCCGATACAGTACGCTCGTTAATTTTCGGCCGATATTACTGAAAAACGAAAGAGACTGCCATAACCTAAAAATCCACGAGTACCATTTTCACTTTTCGTAGTAGTACTGCATTCTTTCAGATCGCATTATTTCTTAGCAACATGTGCCAACCGAACATATCAAAGTTTAACATCCTTTTTTTTTTTTTAACAATGTTCTTTAATTTAATATGTCATAAATAAATAATACATTACTATCACGGTAAATATACATCTCAGTTGTTACGGTAACTATAGTGCAAATATGGTAGCTATCATGCTTCTGTAGTAATTATGGTATTCTACAAAGAATCTTTAGTTCTTTTTATGGTAATTATCTTAAAATAACTATTGGGTTTGTACTGTAGTTATGGTACATCATCCATATTTCTTCATATGTTGTTGTTCATTTGTCTTTTCTTCATATTTACGTGTGCCATTATTTGAGACAAGAAGTTTCAGAAAAAATTTTAACGGACATTATATCACACATTTAATGGCGTAAATGACGAGACCTCGGGCAATTTAAACGCTTTATACGGAAAAACCTACCATGCGGAACCTCGTAAGCGAGTTTTACTGTATTTTTTTCCCGTAAATAGTAAAAACCGAATCCTTTGACGAATCCTATATCAGACCCGCCGAACCTTCGAATTCCTAGGATTCTGCGGATATTGGATTTGGTCGCCCCATCCCTAGAACTAACCAAATACTAGCCAAAGAAGTTTTAAAAAAAACCTGGAAACTTACCAGCGGTAGGTTTCCAGTCCTGACCACTTAATTCGGACAAGCCACTTAGGTCAGATAAGTTGCTGACAGTTGATGAAACTTCGTCTTTGTCGTCATCCACTGTACTGAGGCCGGTCCTGTACATAAGAACAAACACTACTGTGATGTCTGCCCATGAAATGTTAAACCAAACACATTGAAAAAGGCCAAATATTATATTAACACTTTTTGAACTGATTTTGACCAATTCAATCAGTGTCACCCACATACAAAATACTATTACCCAAACATTTTCCCATAATAATTGACATGCCTTAAGTTACTTAGCTTGACTTAGACCTTCAAAACAATTCTTCTCAAAATAAAGCAGTATATTTTTCACATTTAGATTGTTCAGTAAAAATTAATATAGTAATAAACTCTATCAGAGAATGCTATGAGAGAAAAATAATGCCCACACTTTACTTAAGGTTTTATTTACATGAATTACTCAGACCAGAGTAGCTAATCTATTAAGAACTCAATGACAAAATTAATTTATGTTAGAAGGTAGGGTTTCATAGCAGATTAAAATAGTGTTGTATTAAATTGTTTATTTTATACAAAAATACATACAATAAATTCTTAACATGTAATCATTAATCATTTTGTTTATACTATCAACAGCTAAATACAAAAAGAAAAGTTTCCTACAAAGATATTGCAAGCTGACCTTAAGTCAAATATCCTACAACTTCGGCAGGCAACTATAACATTTGAAGGGATAGGGGAGAGGGGACTTGTATCCGCTGTGGCACAGCACAGGCTTCAAAATGAAAATTTCACTCATATGGTCAATCATTTTTCTTGGTTTTACCGTTCCTAATGAAGGCCATCCAATAAGCATATTTTTAGCATGCAAAATTTACTTACATACATGCAAATGCGTTCTGTCAAAAAGTTTTCCTTTGATTTCAATGTATGACATGTTGTGTGATTCTTACACTTGAAGAAATCATTTGCTGGAGTTCATAATACATTATGTTAAACTTTTTTTTTTGTAAAAATGTTTCTACACATCATTAAGTAGTACATAATTGTTTTCCTAACTGAAACATGCTCTACCATGGGCACAGGAACCAAACACACATTTGATTACAAACTATGCTCAGCTATTTCAACGACTGCAAACAGAATACGATACCCTACCTTTCATCGTCTGATTTACTGCTTTCCATCGAGTTGTCCAGCGAGGGACCCAACTCATTGCAGTTTTCTTTCTTATTCTGTAATGGTGACAAGTCGTTGAATCCAGAGTCTCCGCTGTTCAAAACTTCACTGCTAGAGGGACATGTTTCTGTAGAAGGAAAAAAAAATTAACTACAGTGATAAACCTCATATGTAGGCTATGCAAATATTCTATAGTAAAACATTCCAGAAACTATTATAATAAACTGTAAATAATTGACCATATATAACATGCTAAAGATGTGTAAACAAATTTCAACTATTCCACTAAAATTAATTAATTTTAAGGGTGAAATAGAAAACTTTTCTGGTTCAAGTACACTATGAGAAAACTCTCTCAGCAAATATACATACAATATATAACACAATTTTAAGCATGAATCAGCTTTCTACTTCAGCTCACACTGCACATGTATTTATTACAGAAGTGCTCAAACTGCATTTAAAAAAAAATGTTAAAAGACTTAGGCCGGACACACACAGTATGCAATTACACTGCTGTACTTATTACATGCTAACCAAGCAATGCTATACCAGAGTTGACTAATAACCCTCTTGGTGCCAAAGTCTGATAAATCAACGTTGCTGTGTTGTGTGAAAATTGCCTGGGCCAAAAAATCTGCACAAACGTTTTTTTTTTCCCCACGACACATTTACATCACTAACAGCACATTCTACCATTGTCAGTTGGACTCTCCATACTATTTTATTTCTTTTTCTCATAATAGAGAGCAAATGTGTCATGCTGCTGGGCATAGCACAGCATGTGAAAGTCTGGTGCTGCGTTATTTTGCTTATGGCTGCAATGGCAACGTAGGTCAAAACTAGTTGTGAAGTGAAGTAAAGTGGAACCACATTTTTCCACATTTCCTAGTTTCGAATATAAACTTTCTGCTGTGCAAAATTATATTCCTCATTTTAAAAATACGTCTTTTTTCTTTTGTAATTTCTAGTGTAAATTATTTTATTTTACTTAAATTACTATGTGTTCCCGGTATTTCTATTGCAAAGTTATGACAAAAATGATCCATTTTTGCTTTTTCCAAAAATAGTTAGCAGTTGTGGGTATTACAAATTGTGTAGTATTTATTATCATTGGTTATTGTGCATTGAAAGTATTTTTGTAGTAGTTGTAGTGGACAAATTTTCCAGAAAATTTGCCAAGTGAAGTGATTTTGTATCAGTACAAATACTACCGTGAAACTTTATGCATTAGTGGCTTTTCTACTTGTATTCACAATAATGTCTCGGAAAAGAAGCTACGTTGCCGGCAAAGATGACAAGGAAATGCTCAACTATTTTTATTTGCTCCACAGTGATATTTGTGAGACAGTGCTAAAGATACGACAAGTGACACTGATACAAGTACCAATGAGGATGAGTATTTACCATCAACTTCAAAAACACCGAGACTTACTCCAGTGGCAGCAAATAATTTCATTCCAGTCGGTGCATCACTTCTTACAAATTCAGGTTAAAGTTCAAGTTGTTCGTAGGATGAAAATAATAAAAAGATACAAATAATATAGTGTGGGGTCATCCTATGCCAGATCATCCAGCCAAGATACACATTGTTCACCCCAACATCTCAGATTTTGATGAAATTTGGTACATGGTATCTTCAGACAAATATAAGACCCCGTATTTTTCATTTTTTGAATATTGACTCTAAATTTAAAGCCCTTCGAAGTTTCCCTCTGCTTGGTATAATTTTTTTAATCTGCAATCAAAGTCAAGTGACACATCTTGCTTCAATTTACATTTGTAACAACAGTTATTAATGTAGATTTGTGAAATTCACCACACTTATTCAGAAAGTTACGTAGATTTCACATATCACCCGTAAAATGTAATTAAATGCCCAGAAGTACATGCAAGTTATGTTAGAAGTGAAAAAAATGAATTACCAAAAATTGCAAACATCAGTTCAGTAATCCTATTATAACATTTTTCTATTAATCTTTACAATCTCGGGATTTGTACCATTAGAAAGAGCACAAAATGGTAAAATTGCTACGAAATGGTGAAATAAAATTTGTGGATATTTACCTTCATTCTTTATACAAGCAAGTTCTTTGTGAAAGAAGTGGTTAAGATGATTATAAATCAGTTTAAAGTTTACAAAATAATTTGTACATGTAAAAGCCAATATGTAGTACAATTATTATTGCACCAATGTTCGAAATAATGATTTAGCCTTGTTGGAAAAGCACATTAAATATATCGTAGACCTATATATGAAAAATACAAATGAAAAGGAGAAGAAAATGTTTGAAGAAAAGTTTAAGTTAAAAGACATTGTACAAAATGAATACAGATGGTAGGTAACATTCTGACAAGGTACGACTTCATCTCTGCTGTACTGGGCAGTCTTGGGAAGGAGTGGATAGGACAGCAACACCAACACAACGGTGACACCAACGAAAGTAGGGTCTCCTCAGGAATTCTGAAACTGCCATTGAAGAAAGAAAAAGAAAGCGTTCAAGGATAGTGTTTGTAAAATGCCAGAAAGGGTTGCCGGGTGCTTATTTTAGTAAACACAGTTGCTAGGACTAGTGAATATGTATTTGTCTGTGTCTATGACAAATTTATCATTGTAATTAACTAATTATCATAATTTACTATCATATTTTGGATTTTTTATTTAAAAAAAATTAGTATGCAAGCAAATGTGATGTAGCAAAATCTAGTACAAACTAAGACCATATTTTAGTTTGTGAAAAGTGAGTATACATGTACGTTGAACCTGAATTTATAAGTTAAGCATAGCATACTTTGGCATAGGTACGTATATGTATGCAATATACAAATTGGCATAGTTTTTTATTTACTAATGCACAAAAGAGTATGTTATTACTTGAAAAAGAAAAAAAATTATTTTAATTTTTTATAAGTTTTTATTTATAACTTTTTTTTAATATAATTTTATTTGTTTGATGGAATAAAAAAATTTGGCTTGATTATTTTCATTCATTCAAAATAATTAAGATTCATAAATAAATAAATATTTAGTATAACTTTGATAGAATGTTTCATTGACACAAACTAAGAAAGGCAGTGTCATTGTCTAAAATAAATATAAACAAAAATTTCATAAAAATGATATCATCCTATTCCTAAAACCATTAAATATTTTAATAAAATCAACCCAAAGAATATTACTTTTATAACTATGCAAGCTATTCACATTATAATCCATTTATTATGATTAATCTTATGAAATAACAAAAATAATAATTTATTTATAAGCAGTAAATTTTTTAGAGATCTAAATTTAAAGGTTAATAAGTAAATAATATTTAACTCTAGAATTGTAATGAAGTTGAAAATGTTTTAGCACAACCATCATATAGAGGTTAGCTAAAGTAGGTAACTGAATAATAATTATTAATATATATATACATATATGCTGTTAAACATGTCTAAAATAAATGATTTACGTGAAAGTCATACTCTATTCTTGAACTGGCAATACAAAAGACTTTTCTTTTTCGTTAGTGGAAATTTCCATTAGTGCAGTTTTTTGGCTAGTGGAAATTTCCAGGACCATGTAGGTTTACTGCTAATAAATGTTTTCAAGGACACCCTATCATTTTTATCTCAATGAAAAAATGTGAAGTGACTTAACTAATGGAAAGTTTCTAAGACTCGGATTAATAATTTTATAAAAAAAATAAGGGCCTATAAGCAAACAGGTTAAATTTTATTTTTAACAAAGTTTTTGCTATGACAAATTTTCAATTTTAGTGACAAATGTTTGAAACTACTATTGTGGAAATGTTTGCTGTTATATTTAAAATTAAAATCATAAACTGAATTAATTGCAAGACTCTTTGCAAATGTTTCAGTTTTAGAGGCAAGTCTCATGCTGATAAATGTCATCCCCAAAATAAAAAATCCAGACTTATAAGAAACTCCAATGTTTAATGCATGGTTCTTAAACTCACAGTTTGTCAAAAATTTTGTTTTTGAACAGCCAACTTTGCCATGCATATTAAAAAAATCTCTTTTGGCACAGCCTACAGGAGTAGGTATATTTTAAAATACCTGTTTCTTCTGGAAACATTCCAGAAACTTCTGGAACGATTTAAGAACTTTATGACTTACCATACATTTTCCAATATTCTAAAATGATTATTAAAACATGTTTTCATATTCAATGCAGCAATAATGATTTAACTCAATGCATCCAGCATTAGATTACTTACAATGAATTTCATATCCCTACGAAGATAGTTAGGAATTTTTTGACCTACAATGATAATTTTTCATCTCTTGCACTAATACGTAGTCTTTCAAACCCAGTTATTTTTCACTCCTTGCATTTATGGTTACTCATATCATAAATTGTTTCAGACAAACAAAAGTTTTAGATAATATGTATGGTTAACAAATAATGTGAACAGATTTAATACTGTACATACTACTTAAGCGAGTTAAGAATTTTTTTCCACCCCTTGCAGTAATGGTTGGTTGTATAAAAAAACTATTTCACACAAAGTTGTAGATAATATTTTAAGGTTTTACAATAAAAATTGATTTGATAGTCTGCTTGGTACGGATTTTATGTTATATACGTTTTTTCAACCCCTTGCAGCAAAGGTTTGCATTATCAAAAATTGTTTCAGACAAAAGTTTTAGATAAAAATTATAAGATTTACAAACAATTTCAAAGGTTTTGATTGTGTGCCTACTAAGGGAGTTAAATTTTATTTTCACCTCCACCTCTTGCAGTTATAGTTAGTCTATCAAAAATATATTTAGACAAAAGTTTATGGATTACTCATTAGATTATAATACGGTCAAACAGATGCGATATTCATCATATTATGGGAGTTTTAGTAATTTTTCTGTTTTTCAAAAACCCTTCCCCATTTCTACCCCTTTGGTTGGATTTTGACTATTAAACAAACTCAACCAAGATTTTCCAATACTATTTCATGTATTAGTTTGGAAGTGTTTTGTGCAAAATTAGGCAGTTATCATGTCCATAAAAATGTGATATATATATATATATATAAACTTTTGAGTTGACAATGGTTTTGGGGTCTATGGACCATGAAACAAAAAACTACATAAAATTTTTCCGAAGTTGCACCATGGTAAAGGCTACAATAGGTAGTCTTTCTTCAATATCTATCTAAAAAAAAATACAATTAAAAAACCTAAGAAATACAATTGTGTTCTCATATTTCTCGAATTACTATTCCCTCCTATGATACAATCTTAAAAAAAATTGTTAATAGTTTTCAAGAAGATAACTTTTTAAGTTATAATCATATTTCTTGGATTGGAAAAATAATACAGTAAAAATGCAGTAAACCATGTTAAGAAATTTCTCAAGGTACGTGAGCTGGAGTCACAATGCCACGACGAACATGAAAAATCAGATTAGGCATCGTAAAATGTTTCAGCACAACAGAGACTTGGCTGAAGTTGGCTTTATTTCAGACTTCAGAGTTGATAGCATAAGGGCACAATACCACGACAACATTAATACAACCAACTCTAATTATGGCTGTCTGCAAGTCTTCCCAAGCAAAATTCATTAATAAAACACAGTATAGAATGTGCTAACAAAAGGGCAGGCCCTTTTATTTCCTAGTGACAGTTGAAGTGCATAAAAATATAACAACACAAAATGAGAATAAGTTTATTTTGGATACAAGGTAGATGTTGATAAGGGACAGCTATGCTAAAAATTAAAAATAAACATACTAAACAGATAAAAGCACACTACAAATGTAAAAGTGTACCCAAACATAACATGTCTTTTTTCAACATAAAGTAGTTCTGTAAGGTTACCGTTTTGCTTTCAGTCTTGCTGCATGACACGACGAAATTAGTAATAGAATCTACTTTTTGCGGGCCGCCAGGGTGCATATTTTGTCATGCTGTCGTCACGAAGACCTTATAATTCATTAGCTACTGAGCATGTCGCACCTGTCGTGGCATTGTGACTACTGCTTTAGAAATTTGGAATTATTAACAGGGAAAATGTATTAAAAGGGTAAAATTGTATGCATCAATAAGTCAAATGCTAAATTGTTTAAGCTGTTTATTCAGAAAATTTTCTTAAGTGTGATATTGTTATAAATGTTAGGTACACTGTATTGCTAAGGTACTTAAGTAGTAGGCCCTATTTTTATATTTGTAGAAGAATTCATATCCTGTTATCCTTAAAATGAAGAATGTTAGCTTCCAAAGAGTACCAAACACAGGAAGCACACATCATCTTTCTTTACCTCATCCTAATTGCAGAAGTAAATTTAAATATAACATTGTAATCAAATCAATAACATATTTGAGAAAAAGCAGGTATACAACTACACAAACTGAAATTTTCCTATACACACGTATAACGAAATTTCTAGTCGAATATACTAAAACACCCTTTTATTACAATCTACATCTAAATAGAAAATGGAGACGGGCAATTTATTAGCAAGTTTTGGAATTGACATTAAATTTCTCCAAAATGCCCACCCCCCTAAACATAAAAAAATTTCTATATAAATATATATTATTTTAAAATCATTATTGTAGATGACAGAACTAAATGAATGGAATTGTCGCCATACTTCGTGATGTTTTTTTACTACTGCCAAGGGCCTACGGTAGTTTTGACAGGCACGGTCGCCAACAGTGCGGCAGCCATGTTGCCACATGTCAAAAATGTTCCATGCATGGTGATGAATTGAGACTTCTCAAAACCTCAATCCACATATTTTATTTCTATGTCATTTTAATGTAAAACACAAATTCTAACAAGTAACACAGTTTGCATTCAAGCACGTGATTTCATCAGTGCTCGGGGTACCAGTTTGCTATTACTATAGCCCCGCCCCCTCTCGAGAGACAAGTACGAAGAAATTTATCTGCTTCAAAAGCCGCCATCTTTGCCCAAGAAAGTTACACATTTACATCAACATATTTTACTAAAACTCACCTTTGGTGACGTCGTGAATATTCTTCAGTGATGAAGTAAAGTTTCCAAAATCAAGTCCTGAGCCAGAATTTGATAGATGTTGAGTTTTATCTAGTTTAATACGTTTCGAAGGGGAAGAATACCCAGAACCCTCAGAAACCAACGCCATTTTCTCAACACCTATAATGACGAAACGGAAGAGGAAATAGATGGCGCTGGTTGGATGTTTTGTTTCTTTCGTTATTGGTAGTAGGGGGACCTGAAAGCAGCAATATGGTGAGACGTCTGGATATAGTTTTATATCGAATTATGACTTTGCCATCCCGTAATTAATTCGTGTTAAATAATAGTTATATGAATTACAATGTTGTGGTGTAATAAATAAATGCTTTATAGAATTTTCTATGCTTAAACAGATAATTTAAGTTTGCATAACCTCACAAGCTAATGCTTGAAATTCTTAGTTTATATGGTTGATACGACGATAAATAAATGCGACAATGAATATATTTAATAAATAGTGTGAAAACATATAATCATTCATAATACATGATTTGTTTCAGAGTGAAGGCACGGCAACTATAAGAACGAGGAAGTTCATGACGAACCGCCTTCTTTGTCGGAAACAAATGGTATTTACTACTTCAGTTAATTAATTAAATATAAATACATAATATTTTATACTGTATTTCTCATGACACCGGCATGTTTGTTGTGCTTTGCTTCAATTCTTTAGTACATAATGTAAATTCACATGGAATAATCATTTAAAATGGTCAATACTGGAATCACAATAGAGTTGTGGACGCCAATGTTTACTAACTTAGTTAGGTTCGACATCCTTGACGTCAGTATAAAAATGGTGGTTGCGATAGACCTCCCAATTATAAATATTTTATATTTTTTATCATGTTGAGGGTGCAATAGAAGAATTATTCTTATATTTTCAAGGTTTTGTTTACTAAATTATGTGTGCAAGCTCTGAAATGGGTTAATGCAGAGTGAATTTTACAATTGAATATCAAGTTTTTACTTAATATATTTAATATATTTATAATGTTGATTTTGGTAAATATGTAGTTGAGCTGTATTTGCGGGAAAAAAATGTTAAATATCTGAATATACTTTTATTATATGCTCTTTAAATTCCTCTTTTCATTAAAGCCGGCGGAGTTAAGAAATTCCAAATACTTTAGGAGATATCGCCGTTCTTATTTCGCAATACAAGACCTGTGTTTATCATTCGACCTCCGCCATTTTTTATTTTCTGTGTGTATGTGAATGCCTAATTAATTCAAATGGTCGATTAGGTCAGGTCAGCTACATTATAAATACTTTCAAACTAAGCGGACATTAAAAATCATGTGAATTAATTTTAATGGTTGTTAAGTTTTAAGGTATATATAATGTAACTGACCTGGCCAAACAAACCGGGACAAAGGATGAACAGTGGGAACTCAAGTAATTTTTTTTTACTTATTTCTTGCTAAATAAAACATTAAAATTTGAAACATTAAAAACTCACCTAAGTTAGAGACGGGTACAATTCTTTTGTCGTTAGTAGAAAATAATGTAGTCGTTCACCTATGTCGCGAGAAAAAAAAATTCATACTCGTAAACAAGAAACAATGTTGAATGCCGCATGAATGCACAGGTATTGTGATGAGAATTAAAAAAATCTATATCTCTTAAAGTATTTGGAATTTCTCATCTCCGTGGGATTTAATGAAAAGGGGAAGTTAGAGCATAGAATAGAGGATTCTTTTTTGAAATTTTTAAATTTTTTTTAACAAATATCGCCCAACTATGAAAATTAAAAAATTCGATATCTCCTAAAGTATTTGGAATTTCTTACCTCCGCTGGATTTAATGAAAAGAGGAAGTTAAAGAGCATAAAATAAAAGTATTTTCGGAATTTTTAAATATTTTTAACAAATATCGCCCAACTATGAAAATTAAAAAATTCGATATCTCCTTAAGTATTTGGAATTTCTTACCTCCACCGGCTTTAATGAAAAGATGAATTTAAAGAGCATATAATTGATATAATAAAAGTATTTTCAGATTTTTAACATTTTTTTTTCGCGAATACCGCCCAACTACATATTTACCTTGATTTAAAAAAAAACTTTTTCAAAGCATTGTTGGCTGTCGTTTGTTTGGAACGTACAAAATGGCAAGGGACTTTTTTTTTTTTAATATTTTATCTTTGTTGTATGTTTGAAAACTGAATGTTCACACTAACGCAATAGCTTGCTTTTGGATCACACACTCTAAATTCCTGCTGTAACATTCTTATGTTACTGCTTTTTTAGAAGTTAATAATAGAATTACAAAAATACTTGGTAAATATTTACAATCGCGGTAGATGCCAAAAAAATTGCTAAAAATCCGAAAATACTTTTATTCTATGCTCTTTCACTTCCTCTTTTCGAATCAACCGGTGGAGATAAGAAATTCCAAATACTTTAGGAGATATCGAATTTTTTAATTTCATGATATGTAGAGTCGCGGTAGATGCCAAAAAAAATGTAAAAAATCCTAAAATACCTTTATCATATGCTCTTCAACTTCCTCTTTTCATTAAAAGCGGCGGAGATAAGAAATTCCAAATACTTTAGGAGATATTGAATTTTTTAATTTTGCAATACAAGACCTGTGGAACCATTCGAGCGGCGCCATTTTTGTTATTTTGCCGTGTGTTCGTGAATACGTGAATCGTGAATGCGTAATTAATAAAATGGTTGATTAGGTCAGGTCAGTTACATTATTAATACTTTCAAACTAAGCCGACATTAAAAATTATTTTGTGAATTAATTTTAATGGCTGTTTAGTTTTAAAATATTTATAATGTAACTGACCTGACCAAACAAACCCGGACTGAGGGTGAACAGTAAACTAAAATGGTCGATTAGGTCAGGTCAGTTACATTATAAATACTTTAAAACTAAGGTGATATTAAAAATAATGTGAATTAATTTTAATTATTCTTTAGTTTTAAATTATTTATAATGTAACTGACCTTACCTAACAAACCCGTAACAAAGGATGTACAATAACAACTCACGTAAATTTTTTTGTTACTTATTACTTGCGCAGCAATATCAAAATAACAAATAAGACTATAAAATTAGAAACGTTAAAAACTCACGTAAGTTGGAGGCGGTAATTAAACACCGTTTTAAACAATAATTGAACTAAATAATCACGTATTAGTTCATTTGAATTCTGGCCTATCACGAACAATCACGTGACATCATTATCCAATAAAAAAATAGATACTCGTACGTAAACAAGAAACAATGGTGCACGCACGCCACAGGAATGCGCTGGTTTTGTGCTGAAATTTAAAAATTCGATATCTCCTAAAGTATTTGGAATTTCTAATCTCCGCCGCTTTTAATGAAAAGAGCAAGTTGAAGAGCATATAATAAAGGTATTTTCAGATGTTTAGCATTTTTTTTGGCATATACCGCGACTCTACATATTATGAAATTAAAAAATTCTATATCTCCTAAAGTATTTGGAATTTCTTACCTCCGCCGGTTGTTTTGAAAAGAGGAAGTGAAAGGGCACAGAATAAAAGTATTTTCAGATTTTTAGCATTTTTTTTGGCATCTACCGCGATTGTAAATATTTACCAAATACTTTTTTTGAAAACTAGAGATGTTCCAGTATTTACTTAAGATTCAAAACTTTCCTTCCTGTGTCTGCATCTGTGCAGTGCGATATAAATATGACAAATTTGAGTAACTGTTCCGTATTACGTATCCAAGTGTATCCCTTGATCCTGATTGCATGATCAAGTTCAGTTTTGTTTAACCAGTGCAAGTTAAAAAAAAACTTTAGTTGGTAATCAGAAATATTACATCAAAGAACAGCCTTAATTTCTGTGATCCTGATTTTTTCTAGTGTTGTTTTAGTTCATATTGATGTGATTATTCTGTAAGAGCAGCATGCATAATTAAAAATGTTTTACTACCTGCAACTTAAATTAATGATTTATTAGGTTAGGTTGGCTACGTTTAAAATACTGCAAAATGGTTTTAACTGTTAAGTTAATTTTATTCAATGTTATTTTGAAGTAGTTTGTCACGCGAGTGTCCTTTTACATGCCTTTATCCCTATTAGATAATACAGTAAATATCAGGTGACTAAATTTGGAACCATACACAAAATGCACGAGAACTCGCGTCATAAATTTACATGAACTATAGTAAAAAAAGATAGACATGCTTTTATGATTTTATTTTTTGTCCAATTTAGTTTTTAAAACGGAAGATTTCAGTGTTGTTTTTATTATTTGTATAAAAGCTGCTTTTTAATACGTACTTAATCCACTGAAAAATAGTGGTAAAAAATATGATACATTTTTATGATAAAATAAATGGCAAGCATTTATGTATTCATAGAGATTCAATAAGAGATGTACAATAAAACAAATTAAATTAATTTATATGATCTGTGCACTTTGATAAAAAAATTTTTGTCAGGAAATGACATTCCTGGAATTTCAAACAAAAAATTTAACTTTTTTTTTTTTTATGGTTTGAATTAATTTTTGGTAAAATGCTACTAAATTCCATGATACAATGTGCATTTCAGAGGTATATGTTGTATTAACTTGATTTTTGGTGTTATGCTGTGTTTTATCACAATTCACCCTAGTAATAATAATAAAATTAAATAACCGACGTGATGCACGAGGCCGGGCCTTAAAAGCAGTGAGTGGGAACGTGGTGCTTGGTTGTGGTATTGGTTGCTGATGCTGATACAAAGTAATGTTGGCAGGTGGTGGACGTCCTGCACCCAGGCCAGCCGTCCGTCAAGAAAACCGAGATCAGGGAGAAGCTGGGGAAGATGTACAAGGTGGCCCCCGACCTGGTGTTTGTGTTCGGCTTCCGGACAGCGTTCGGCGGTGGCAAGTCAACTGGGTTTGGGCTCATCTACGACACACTGGACTTTGCCAAGAAGTTTGAACCCAAACACAGGTTACAGAGGGTAAGTTCAAGATTTTTTGGTGACACTGGTTAGCTTCTTCGTTTAAATAACTTACAGTAAAACCTTTCAAAAACAATTCTGCCACTCAAAAGCATTTCCTTCATAATAACTTTTTAAAATTTTAGCACCTGACTATAAATACATACAACTTTTTTTCTTTTAGTAAATTTTCCCTGTTAATGCTGTATAAACCCAAACAGAGGCTGAGGGTTTTATTCATAGGATCCACTCACAAAGACCTAGGTCGACTAGGATTGCACACCAAGATAAATTCAAGTTTAACATAACAAAGAGAAAAATTGGGTAAATATTCTTGACACTACACAAAACAGTGTTCAAATATTTTCTTATCTCGAGTTGCTGTGTGTTTTGATCACCTGTATTTAATATATTGCAGTAAAATAAATTTTTGTATCCGCATATTTTTTTCTCAGTCGGCAAATGGGAAAAAATGTTAACAGGATATTTAGTTGCAGGATAACTAACCTACAAATAAAAGAATATGGCGACTGAATTTATGTGTGTTCAATTGCCTCTAACTGCCTGTAAGTCTGGGGAAAACAAACATCATTTCGGTTATTTTAGCTAAATATTAATATTTATTTATGAACATATTAAATTTTTTATGTAATACTTTTTATTTAAGATTTAAAATATGTTCTTTCTTAAATTTGTGCAAATTTGTAATTTTAGTTTTAGTTTTTTGTGTAAGATTTACAATCACCTACTTGTTCTTTGTGATGTCCAAAAGTGGCAAGAAAACAAAGATACTCTTCTAATAATAATCACAACCTCAGAGAGTTGAATACTATGCCAAACTCACAAACAACCGGACAGTAGCACGCCTATGAAGTACCCTGCTTTATCGCATAATCATAGCCCCTATATTTTAGGGCGAGAAATTTGGATAAAAAAAACCTCTTGTGTAAACGTTGCATGATGTTTTTGGTCTCATTATTAGATTCAGAGCGCTTTGTGTAGGTATCTTTTCCATAGAAAACGATGTGTTTTAAAGTATAATTCTAATATTTATTTGGACATTAACACTTATTTATTTAACGAAAATACAAAGTTGTCTGATTTTTTTTTAAAGTCTTTTTAAACGTTAAACGTATCTGTTCGTCTGCGTCGCCGCGGTGTACTACGTATAAAAATGTAGCCAGAGCTAGTTGGCATCATTGATGTTTAATTTTATTGCTTCCCATTGCCATCATCCGGGGTGAGCCTATTAGTTGCTGGTGTCTCTGTTGAGATGTTAGTTCTCCGGGAGGGCGCCAGGCTAGTCTTAAAGCGTCTAGCTCTAGCCGTTTTTGTGGTGGGTCGTTGGCCCCAGCGTGCACTACTAAGCTCCTAGGCTATTGATTAGGGTATGGTGGCTGAAAACAATACACACAGGCACGTCATTACCTGACGATTGTTACTTGAACGGATGGGAAACGTGGGGAACGGCACGTCCGTCCTAGTTGATGACTAGGGACCCCAGAAAATGGTAAATAAAACTGGCTCATTTCGGTGTAAAAAAATTACAAAAGCGATGCAAAAAATCTGTTTAAAAATAAGCAATCAGTAGAGACCCCAAAAAATTGTGAAAAAATTATGCCATAGGCAGTGTAAAAAAAAACCTCATAGCCTTACTGCTTCCTTATTTGCCTGGCCAATTTTTGGGACATAAGTTTCTCTAAGAGTGTTGGCTGGTGATGGCAAATCCCCTGCACCTAAAATGTATACATAACTTACAATATACTTATAAATAGGTACCATTTACAGTAAAACCTCCGTTAACAAATATTCTATTTAACGAAAAACCCCATACAACGAAATAAAATTTTGGTCCCGCTGAACCTCCATAAGATCAATGCTGTTTTAACCTCTAAATACCGAATTTTATTTGTTCCGAAATAGTGAAATTCCCTTTACAACGAACTGCCGCTTTTGAAAAAGATGCAAAAATAAACATCTCCTACAAGACATCCACTAATTTTTTTGCATTCACTGGTTAAAAATACGTGTGTATAATCTTAAAATAATATGCACCATCGCGGAAGAAAATAAATAAACAAGGCATCATGGATAACACACGTCGTGTAAACATGCCACACTTTGTTCAAAATGGCGGGTACATTTAGCGCTAGTGGCGGAAACCTCCCGTACCATCGCTCTGGCAAGACGAACAACTAGTATATTTTGCGTTTCTATGGTTAAAGATGCGCACACGCAAATATTTTAAACTATGGTGCAGTACAATTTCCGTTTTTTCAGTTTTCACTGTTGTTTATTTATTTCCACACGTAATTACGGAAATCAACACGGTACTACTGTAAAATGAATTTGAATCCTAAAAAGCGGTGACAGATTGACATTAAAATAAAATTTAAAATTTAAAATGCAGCTGATGAAGGTGGAAAAAAAAAAGTGATATATGTAGCTAAACGTTTCGACATCCCGGCGTCTACACTTTCGACTATCCAACCGGGAACAGATTGAAAACAACGCTTCTCTGGTAGGAACAAATCGAAAATGTGTGAAAGTATGTGAAAATGATGATTTGGACAAGATACTTTTTGACTGGCTAGTGGAGGCTAGGGCATCTAACATCAACGTCTCTGGGCCGATTTTACAAGAAAAGGCACGCCAGGAAGCACTGGGGATGGGAATTGATAATTTCCAAGCATCAAATTGTTGGCCATTAAACAAGTGTATTCTATGTACTTTTTCATGTTTAATTCCTCATATCGTATTCAACAGTCAGAAAGACAGTTCTAGCCATTTATGTGAAGCTTTATGATGACTAGAAATATATCGTGCAAAACCTCCATTTAACAAACCCCTTTACAACAAACACAACAAATTTTGGTCCCTTGAGATTTTTTAAATAGAGGTTTCACTATAAGGTTATCGCTGAAAATATTAATGGGCTAATTTACTCAAAACAATTCTTAGCCAAACCTAACCTAACCTTTTCTAGATTAGGTACTGCTGGATTACAGAGTCAAACCATCAATCAATCAGTCAAAAATATTTTGTGGTGTGCTCACCATTTCACAATGTAATCCATCCTATTTATGTGTTTGTTATCTGAGGTACTTGCATATTTATTTGAAGTAAAGGTAAGTTAATCGATAATATTGTAGGCCTACATATGCTTATGAACTTTTATTAGAGGGGGAAAACATTTGTAAATAAATAAGGTAGGCATGGTCGGGCAGAGAAATTTGACTTCGGGCGGGCTCGGGCGGGTAATTGTCCAAAATTTTCGGGCTCGGGCAATCTCGGTCGGGCATCAAAATCAGTTAATGAAATAAATTTCGAACATAAAATAGTCGTACTTAAGTTTGCATTGACAAACCTGAACTGTTTTTATTTATTTACTATACCGCACTGATATGAAAGTTAAACATTAAACTAAAAAATAGAGTGCATATTAATCTTGGAAATAAAGTGCTTATTAACTAAATTGTGTTTGGGTAGCTGCTTGAAGGTTCATTGTCACTGCTGATTGACCTACACTTCCACTGGTATCCATTTTGGTAAAATAATGACATGAATTAAATAGAAACAAATCACAACCATTTTCTGCAAATGCCACGCAACTACAATGTGTGTAATTAAAGTCAGCTTATAATCCTTCTCGCGCACAGCAAGCAGCTCCACCGGCCTTGAACACTACTTTGTGACTATTGAGCAGTGAGCATCCGCCGTGCGTGCGCGCGCGTGTGTGTGTGTGTGAGAGAGAGAGAGAGAGAGAGAGAGAGAGAGAGAGAGGCGGGCGACCAGCTGCATCGTTAGTCAGCCAGCGAGAGTAACGGTAAATGTTGACCTTGACCACTTCCGCTTGCTGCAGGGCTCACTCTCTTATATCTGTCTCCCCCTCCCAGAAACACACTTGCTGACCGGGCACCTTCTTTATCTTATCTCTCACGCACACTCACTTCACCGGCTGGTGCCGGGACGGCGGCGGCGTGGCATGTTCCTGCAGCTCCGCGCGTCCAAAAAAAAAGAAGCTTTGTTTACTTGCGCCGTGCGGTATTGCCGTTTTCCAAGGTGCCCGATATTTTCGGGCACTGAAATACCCGCCCGGAATTTCGGGTATACTTGATACCCGAAACACTGCCCGAAATTTCGGGTACCCGACCATCCCTAAAATAAGGCTAATCTTCAACATGGGTGTTACACCATTCCCTCATAGCTGGATGATCAGCTTTTTCCAAAGGAATGTTAACTTACAGCATCATATTAACAAATTCAGAAAAAAATTCTTGTTTTCTGCACTTTCAAGCTTGTTTGCTTTATTCACGCTGTCGCCTATCGAGATTTGTTTAGACACGGTAGAATGATTGACAAAATAATTGTCTTTTTTTGTTTTGTTTTGTGTGTGTCATTTGCCACATGCTTTTTGCACGTGTCTTTGCGTGTCCAATCAACCCGCACGTTGCAGAACTTGCACATCATAATTTTGTCCCGCTGATCAAAAATATAAAATCATCCGATTTCATCTCTCTTTCGCGATCAAACATTGTCTAAGTTTTCGGCATCTTAGCCACAAATTCAATTGTATCACAAAACTTACAAAATGTGGACGGTATTTGTAAACACTCATAGATATGTGCACGCAAAAATGACTACCATCTTAGCTCCATGCGATTAAATTAGGTTAGGAAAATCGACACCAGTGCGCCTTGCGGCAGAAACGACCATTATTCAATACACAAAAACAGTGGAGTCAATTTTGTTATGTTGGTAGTGCGCACATATGGATTGTTGACATTTGTTACATTTTGTTTTCATTTGCGATGGCAATATTTACTGCTTGTAAACAGAGTAATAAAACAATAGGCATGTGCGAAGCTTCGATAGTACAAACGAATTCAAAGTTTTTTTAATATTCGATAACACTTCGAAACGATATGAACTATTCACATTAATTGAAGCTTCGTGTCATTCAAGTCTTTACGTCGCAAGTACGATTTATTTTCTGTTAACTTTGGAAGATCGACCTCTCGCACAAGTGTGACTTCATAATCGATTAATCTAAAGAGTTACATAACCTATTGCAGCTTATTAATTTCGTCTAACGAAATTATAAATGTATAAAGGTGCAGAGGGATCATCACAGTCTAGAGAAATACCGTCAAAAGGAAAAAAACGTAGTGCAATATGGAATTTTTTTCACAGATGTTTGCGATTGTTTCGCACAATTCGATAAATGCAAACAATTATTCAAATGCCCGTGTGGTAGGTTATGTTACAATGATAATTGTATTGTTTTGATAAATTTGTAGGTCGTACACAGCGATATAAAATATTATATGCGTGGTAATAACTGTTCTCCGATTGTAATGCAATATCCAGCGGTAAAAAAGACAAAGTAAAACGCCATTATGTCACGTTGCGACCACTCTTGAAATGTATTTTTTTCATTTGTTTTCTTATGCCTTCAAACTAATAACATTTCATGTTGACTACTTTTAGACAAGATTTTCATAGTAACGTTCATAATAATGGTTTTTCGTGGACGTTTGAAGCCATGATGATGTAATTTGCTATAAAAGAGTGTTAATGTTTGTGTAATAGATTGATATTGTTTAGATAGCGAATTTGGAAATTTTACTATCTTTCTACAATACAGAATTTCCCCCAAAACACGTATCGCAATTATCGCTAGTTTTTCGTTTTTTTGTGTAGTATTTTGATGTGGATGAAAAAATAGCAAATATTATTAGACTTTAGTGATCTGTGAAATTACTAATTATTCTAATTTTGTTGTTTTTCTAATATGGTTAGAGCTAATCCAAAAAATTAAAAAATAGAGAAAATGGTATTTTTGAGTAGACTACTATTTGTCCTAAAAACCAAAAATAAGTATTTTTAATGTTGCTAACCTAATCTAACAATCAATGGATGCCAACTGACAGTATTTTAATTTGTAGCTAAGCTTACCTAACCAATGGTTCAAGCTTTTAAATAATAGGGCCTATTTTATATGTATTTAACAGTAACACCCTAACCACCCATTCCAATGATTTAGGATAACTTAAATGTAGCTAAGCTAGCCTAACCTAGCCTAACCTAACCTAATCAACTGTTAAAACTGCAAACGATTAACAACTTGAAATACTGCAATGCAGTTTACCAGAGTCATCAACTAAAATGAAAGAAACTCAAAAATAAAATTTCTATAATGTTGTTTTTCAGAAGAATAACTATTTTAGAGTATTGCACTATTTTTAATTGCCATCTGAGGGCAGTTTCGTTATTACAGATGATTTCCATTTAAAACATTAGAACAGTTGAATGCCCTGTGTTTAAATATTTAAAATATCACTTTCTATTTTAAAAACACATCTAGTACATTTTATATATTATACTGATTGTACAAAATAAATCAGTTTCTGAAGAAAATGAGTAAGACATACAAAAAAAATATTTCTTGGAGGGACTACGACACTCCAGAACCATTTGGGGGCCAAACACACTGTGTTGTACAAGGAGCTATTGAAAGATAAAGAAAAAATTCAGAAACTTCTGCAAAGAAAAAACCACAATTTCTACAGTCTACTTTTTCGAATATGTTCAGAAGTACGCAGAAGATGTCACCAACCGATCCTAAAGTACAAAGTATTACAAAACAAAATGCCATAATGTTGGCAACAGAACTTTTGCCTTATGAGTTTGTAGAAGGGCGTGGGTTTCAAGATATAATGGGACACAAACATGTTGCACCTACATATACAGTACCATGCAAAACTACTTTCTCTTAACATTACATCGCAGCACTTTATGAGAAAAAAAACCCTCAAGGAAATGCTTGTACAAGATTTACATCTGATAGCTGGACTTCATGTTCATCGGACAGTTACATCAGACATACCTGCAATTATCTCCGACCCGACTTTACTTCTGTGTCATTTACAATGAGCAACACTGTTGTAAATGAATCCCATACAAGTGTTCATGTGGCTGCTACCCTACAAAATGTTCTCATTGAATGGGGAATTGACCCAGCAGTGTCGCCTATACCATTATTCTGTATCACTGGCAATGCTCATAATTCCAGACAGGCTTCTGCATAATTATTTAGAGATGGTTCAAGATCATGTTTTGCTCATACCCTTCAAATTTCAATTGAAAACAGCAAGAATGATTGCCCAGGTACAACCACACTTCTTAGTAAGGCCAGGAGTATAGTTGGTCATTACCGAAGAAGCACTCGTGCTAGGAAAAGACTACACACACTCCAGGAGCAGTTGAACATTCCTAAACTAGAGGTAATTCAGCATGTTGATACACGTTGGTGCTCAGAGTACCAAATGCTCAAGAGACTGCTGGAAATGAAACCTGCTCTTGTTCCCGACCACGTGAACTCTGGTGATACAGACATGCTGATCGCAGTGGAATGGAAACTTGCTGAGAACTTTGTTCAAGTTTTACAACCACTTTCAGAGGCGACAGAAGAAATGAGTGGTAACACTTACCCAACATTGTCTATCATCATTCCAGTACTTCACTGTCTTCTTTGTAACCTCGAATCGCACATCGCTGCCTAAAAAGATGGAGGGACACTTGCAAGAGCATTGCATAAAAATGTAAGTCAAGGTTTCCAAACTACATGCAAGAGCCCCTACAGCGTGCTGCAATGTTGGTAGATCCCAGATTTAAAGGTGTTCTTCTATCAACAATGGAATCACAAGCCATTCTTTTGTCGGAAATTAAAAGTATAAAAATGGATTCCATTCATGCAGTTAGAGAAGTTAAATCTAACATTTCTAACTCTGCACCAACGTCTTCTTTATGGGCTATCTTAGACAGTATTTCAACGCAAGACAATAAAGATTATGATGAAGGAGAAGAAGAGGTACGACGGTACTTAAAAGAACCCCGCATCAGCAGACATGAGAATTTATCCTAAGTAGCGCTAAAGTATCTGGAGGTTCCTGCCACACAAGTAAATTCAGAGCGTCTCTTTTCAGCAGCTGGGAATGTTGTTTCAGCACGAAGAGAAAACTTGCTTCCTCAGCATGTAAAGCAATTGGTGTTTTTACATGCCAACTTAAAATAAAAGCTAAACTGCTGAGATGCTATAACTAGAACCTAGTGTTTAAATGTTTTATATACTAAAAGATTTAAATGGGGTTTTGTGTGTATATTTTTAAATAGTTTTTGTTTCTTGTTCTTGCCCCAAATGGACATAGGAGTTCAATAATTTTTCCCGGATTAGTAAAAAGTTCATTATACTTAAACAATGGACTTTTTTGAAGGCTCAAAAGAACAGTACTTCAATTTATGTTGTGTTTATAAAACTATAACTAAATTTTACATATAAGAATTTTTTTCGAAATAGTTGGTTTCATGTTTTTAAATAAAACAGATTCAAACTACAGTTTTTTTTATGTGGGACACTTTATTAATGGGTTTGTGAAGTTGAGATAAAAAAAATTCAACTATTCGCATTCGATTCGACTTCGCACAAATAGTTACTATTCGCTTCGCAACAAAAATTTAACATTCGCACATGCCTATAAAACAACGTGGATTTCAGTAACGTGTCAAAACAAAGATAATATCATGGCACTAGTCTTTCAGTCTATGTTTATTTCACGCCTATGTTTATGATGGCGTAAATAAATAGAACTTGCGATATAAGGACATTATTTTGTGCGAAAAAGCGTGAACTTAGCGCGAAAATTCGTGAATTTTGCGACTATGTCAAAATCAAAGGAAAGTCACAAAATTTGTTTAAAGTATCAAATTTTTGCGTTATTTCGTGAATTTCGCGCTTCACCATTTTTCGGCGTCTCTATTGATGACCCGTTGACCGCGGCCGGCCGAGGAGGGGCGGCAGCGTCAGCCTGCATAGGCTTGGCTAGGGGTGCGGTCTCGCAGCGGGGTCCGGTACTGGCGGGGTGGAGACCGGACTTCACTGTCACAGGCGGTACGACGTCACCATATAGAGCGCGCACATATAGTCAAATATTGATGCTGATATCTCGCATATTGCATGCAATGCGCACTCTCTGTCGAGAGCTGAGTTAACTACATTTTTTGGCCCGCACACTTTCGTGATGTATACTACGACGATAGTTATGCATTAGTTCACGCTCGCGTTCACATTTTGTTTTTCTATTTAAAGTTGAAGAAAGGTTTTCGTTGCATGACTTATTGATTTAAATTGTTCGGCATGAATGGGTTATGAATATCTTTACCTAACCATAAACGTCGCACCCCTACTTTTCAAACTTGTTTTTAGTATAAATTGTGCAACGATTATGCCATAAGACACGGTGATACTAGGATAATGTGTCGTGGTGAAGGATGTATAAAATCGAGCTGGTGAAAGTGATTGATGTAGAAGAAAAGTGAGTTTATTGTTATTAACTGGAGGAAACATCCAAAAGTATGGGTCGGGCCTGATTTCGAGGTCAGCCTCTATTAGGTTAATAAAAATACAGTATGTCTTCAACCCTTAACTGGGATTTACTATGTATTGTGCCCAAAATCAGAAAATAGTGAAATAATTTACATATCAAGTGGTAGTAAAGATTTTAAGTTATGATATGATTTACTTTGTGTGTGTAATGTTGTTCCATATATATGTGTTTCACTTACTGAAAACCCTTATCAGCTGGTTGCACAGTTTATTTAAGGTAATACAATTTTAGTAGCCTGCCCAACCTTAACGACTGTTAGTGAGCCAAAACATATTTTTGGTTTAAAAGGCTACCTAACTACAAGACTAGATTTATTACCTGCTGTAGCTATTTCTCAATTTGCCGAAATGCAAATATGTGTGAGTCCATTCCCTGAAAATATGCTAAGCTCAAAGGTCTACGTCTGGCGTCTGTTGGAGTGTGGATATCTTCTGTTCTTAAAGTATTGCTTCCAGACAGATGGGCATCAGCATATTAATGGGGTATCCACATTCTGAAAAGTCAGAGGATTTTTTAAAATCCTGGAAATGTCATGGAAATTTCCTAGTAATAGTAATTTGAAGGGAAAATATCTCTCGTCTTCCATCACAGACCTTGAAAGCAATTATTTCATTTTTACTTTTTTAGTTCAGATTGTGTTTAATTGCATGGTCATACTATAAAATGATTTATGCAAGTTTCACTTTAAAATAAAAAAAGTTAGTTTTTGGAGGCTGTATTTGCTTTATATCTTTTATAAAAATTGCGGGATAGTTAAATTATTTAAATAATGAGTCAGGGAAATTTAATTACGTATTGGTTGGACACCCTGATATGATAAAGGTTAAGTTTCTTAGTTCCCTATATGTATCATAGTTTGCAAAGAAAATATCAGAGTTTCTTATCTCTTTGTTGTTTCAGATGTACTTTTATGGATGCCATTTAGGTTTTTTTTATTTTTTTTTATTCTCATTGCCCAGTTCACTGTTAATCTATTTGGAAATGTGAAATCTTCTATTGCTGCGTGTTTGAAGTCTAATCTTTGCTCTTGCAGTTAATGTTGACATTAAAGTGATAAAAAAAAATTTAAGACTAAAAAATGGACCTATAGTATTAGCCGAAAGTACTTTCAGTCAGTGACATTATTCTATTTAAACTTTTTATTTTTACATGTCAATTGAAAAAGTTAGTTGCATTTGAATTCTCAAGAACATTCTCTAGAGGCTCCCATAGTTACAAGTGGGTTCAGAGTATTGCATTATTGAGAAAAAAATATTTTCTTAATTATAGTGAAAACATGTGACAAATGCGACATTTGTAAATGAAACAAATATTGTATGCTGTGAATTAAAAAAAAAATATTTAAGGATTACATAAATGCTTTATGTGTTTCGTAATAACTGTTATTTTCTTCGCTGTATAAGAAACAAACAGTTTGGGCATGCCGTAATGTAAACACAGTTTCTGTTTTCGCCCACAAGAATTCGCGGAGAGTGTTGTTGACCGAAGTATGGCCCGGCAGGTAGTGGACGACACTGCCCTGTTGCCGTGTTCTTTCGCTTGTTCTGTTCACAGCTGACTACGACAAAAGGACGAATGAATATCACACTTAGCTGCTAAGAGTATGTAAGATTTATTGAAGTTAATTAGTGTTAAATATTACCGCAGTAACTGTACGGCATTATGTAAACGGGGGGGGGGGGGGGGGGGGGGGGAATCTGTGATGCAGGATAAAGGAGAGGGTGCAAATGGAGTTGGTCACTGGGTTCTCTCTGCTTCTGTTCATTGTGTCGGTTGGGGAAGGTAACCCCTCCACCTGTTACACTCTCCCAGATGGAGGACCACCAGTCATTACACAATTTTTTACTAACTGCAGCTTGGTGTTAAGAGAGACCATGTAAATGACTCTACTGATGAAAGTGGCACCAGAAAGGTTCTGGTAAATATGGAATAAATCAAGCTAGTACATAATTTAAATAATTTTCAAGTGCTATGTACTTGAATTGAGATTTCCAATCCATAAAGTCTTTTTCATAAACTCTAAAACAAAAAGTTTGGGGTCGCGTTATTTTAGGGTAAATACGGTAAACACGATTAATATGTATACATATGCACACTAGTTTAATAAGTACCATCCCAGTTTCTTGGACCCAGTCATTTTTGAACAAAAAGATTTTATAAAAAACAACATTTGCTGATGTTTTCAAAACCACAGTGTAGTTATGCCTTGTTATTTTGGCAGAAGTTAGTCACCGGCAAGAAAAAGTTAGGCATCTTGGTGACTTAGTACCTGGGATTTTTAGAGCCCTGTTTTAAAGGGTAGTTGGGGGGGGGGGGGGGGTGTTAAATTCCTCTTAGTTTTTATGTTCTGGGCAGGAATTTTGTATACATCTCAGCTTACTTTGTGATGTGTTGTACAGTAACCTTGTTTTTTTTTTATATAGCATGGTTTGTATGAGAAGCAGAAAGCCACTCGAAAGCAGCGCAAGGAGCGTAAGAACAGGATGAAGAAGGTGCGAGGTACCAAGAAGTCCAAAGTAGGAGCGGCCGCAGGCAAGAAGGTAATGTAATGTGGTTTAGTCCAGAATACAGGACATTTACAAACTGTGTCTGTCCAAAGTAAAAATAGATTTCATACTGTCCTTGAAGGTCCTTAATCTTCAGTCAGTTTTCAAGGGTCGTTAAAAGTCCTTATTTTTGTCTATGGTATTTAAAGTCCCTTATTTTTATTGACTACTTCAATAAAGGAAAGAATTTGTAGCTTGTAGCTTAAAATAATTGATAATAAAGAAGGCCCATTTGAAGGCAGGCATTGCAGCATCTGTTATTTTTCAGGGGTTTAGAGGAAAAAATTATGATCATACCTCAGACATTCATAATTCATATTACCTTTAAATTTAAATAGCTACCGGTATAACAATGGTGTAATCCAACCTGAAATGTTCATGTACAGGCAAACTTGTCTTATTTGAACCCAAAATGACTGAGAAATAATTTTGATATGACCCAATGTATTCTTTGGTGGGTGTGTGGTGATGTGAAATTAACGGAGAGATGTTTTTTGAGTTAATCATGCCTAATGAATCCACATACTGTGAGCACATGCACCTCGCATTGAAGCCCATTCTTGTGGAAATAAGTGCTGAGGTGTCACTTACTCAACACTAAACATATTGTTCTTCTGTTCATTATTATTTTTACTTCATTTCAGGCCAAAAAATAAGAAGTTGTTGACTGGGAAATCTCAAGTTCTGGTTGGTAAATGCTCCCAATGAGGAAGTCTGCAGTTATTAGTGTGTGCATGGTGTGGGCTAAGCATCGTTACTTACCCACGTATTTAGAGTTTTGCAGTAAAATTGTTTTACTAATACATTGAACACAAGGGAGGTTGACAACTTTGGTACTTAGCGAGTTACATGTGTGTTGTTTTGATTGAAGCCTTTGGCCAGTAGTGTGAATTTTGTTGTGTTTTTTCGGTGATAAAGTCTGTACTCTTGATAGGCACTGAAGTGTTTATTTAAAACAGCAGTTTTGTAATTAGGAATCAAAATCTCATTTTCTTTTTCAATAGTGAAAGGTATTACATACCTTACTTTACTTAATTTAATACTGATAGGACATTTATAGTGGCTGTAAAAATATATTCAAATTTTTTACTAAAGCAGTGTTTTTCTGTTTTGGAATCATACATTCCAAGGAGTAGTTTTGCTATTTTCATCTATTTTTCCCAGGAGAAAAAAGCTTATTAGTTTAATTTTGAGAATGGTATATTGATTGTTCAGGGAAATGCTTCAAGCATAATGCAATTTTAGAAATACTATTCGGCCCTGTTAAATTAGAAGGGCCTAGGTCCAACATTTCTAAAAAAATTTTTTTGTATTGTTGCTGAATGTCAAAAAATTATGCCTTTTTATGACATCATAAAGCCCTAAATCTAATACAGTGATGAGTTATAATGAAATTTATGTTATCCATTACTCAGGCTGGAAGTTGTTTTCAATATTTTTTCTTTTTCCTGTAAAAATTTTGTTCTTCACAGATAGGACTTTCAATATCATGGGTGCAGTAATTAGACTGAGATGACACTTAATTAATAATTATCTTGCATGTAAGCAACACTGCCATTCAATTGGAAATAAAATTTTGTGCCTTGTGAATGCTCTCCGGGTATAACAGGGCCTGAGTGTAGTGAGTTGTCATAGTGATGAGCCGCTGGACTTGTGTCCCAGAGGGGCTGGGTGGGAATCCTGGTCCATCCATCATGATTTCAGCTTTCCGATTTACTGTATCCTCTTACTACAGGCCCTGGCCCATGGCCGATTTCTTCCCGTTTCCTTAAACTGTGATGTCCAGTCCAGTTTGTATTGTGTCGAGTGACCTCGTAGACGAGATGCTAGGCAGGAATAAAACAAGATAAAACATTTGTCTCATTAATCCGAACAGGTTTAGGGTGCAAATAAACAAAAGAAAAAGTGATATAACCTGTTTTACATGACAACTTAATCTTTTAGTGATGTATTTTACTACACGCTCATGTACTACAGCAATTACTTAGCTAATCCAAAAATATGGTAATCCTACCAGGTCTCTACCCCAATTAGTTCGGATTAGCGGGACTATGCTGTACAACATTGCCCATCAAGAGTATATGTATTCTTCATTTTGCCTAACAGTGTGATTACTTTGTGTGTTTATCCTTTTGGTGGAATTTAATGCTGACCCAAGAAGAAATTGTACTCTTTTAGTAGTAGTTTTTATTTATGTGTGTGTGTGCGTAATGTCTTAAGAAATTTTTTCACAGAATTAAGAGGAATTTATGTAGCGATTAACAGCTGTGTGTGTTCAGAAATAGAAGCAGCTATTTTAGGCATTAATTGTGTGTGTGTTTTATCTAGAACTAACCCTTTGTTGATTTGGTATGTGATTTTTTTTTTTAACCATTATGGTATTTTTAGCTTTTAACAAATACAGTGAAATCCACTTAAGAAACTTTCCTGCATATT
Organism: Bacillus rossius redtenbacheri; assembly: GCF_032445375.1. Lineage (NCBI taxonomy): Eukaryota > Metazoa > Arthropoda > Insecta > Phasmatodea > Bacillidae > Bacillus > Bacillus rossius. Next base: position 330,968,642 of record NC_086330.1, on the reverse strand, counting down.
TAGTTTAAAAAATTTAGCACTGAACCTTTAAAAACATTTAATTTCACTCTTTTAATTATATTTTCCGGTTATAAGTCTGAATTTCTAAATATATTGGAAACTGGGATTTACTGTGCTGTGTTTGTTAAGTCATTACCTGTGTTTATTTTTTTGGTACTTGGTGTTGTGATAAACCAAGTACTTGTACTAATTTATATGTTGTGGGCAATATTTTTTTCATATAACCTAATAATACTTATTTTTGCACAATTTGGCAAATTTTTATCTGTATTAAATAATCAATTTTCTCATAACAATGAATGAATTTTTCTTGGACACATTTTTATACTAAAATTAATGTTTTGTTTGGTTTTACATAAGCTGACATATAATTTGGTTCTGTTTTTCAGTAATCTTCTCTCACCGTATCTTCGGCATAATGACGTGAAGTGTACATCTCTTTCAAGAACATGTTTTATTTGCAAAAAAATACGTGAGAATAAATTCCTTCTTTTTGGAATTCAGAAATTCTTTTTATTTGCATCATTGTACCTTCCTCCCATTTCTTAATGGTTTCAAGTTATTCAATGAATTTAAAAAAAAATAATAATAATGTCCTGATAACAGAAAAGCTGAAATTTAAAAGGATATTAATATTTATAATATTATTAATTTTTGTTACAATTTTTATTTTGTTGTATAAGCAAAGTTCAGGATTAAAGGGAATATTGCACCACCAGAAAAAGACTACTGAACCTCAAAAACCATTCACTTCTAACTTCTAAGTAAGTATGAAGTTTACCAGTAAATCATATTTGTTGCACCTCAACTTCAGATGAATTTGGCAAACTTAAAACTTTTTAGTTACTGATTTATGTTCAACAGTTTTAGATATTGAATAATTTTATAAATGTATTTTTATTTTATTTCTTTAGTCTTGTTCTGTTGGTGCACTGTATTAAGTGGTCCGAGCTCTTCAAAGTTGTAATGAATTGATATTTATCAAATGCTCTATGTTATTAATTTCCAGGGAGCAATACAGTAAAACTCATGTATTTAAACCAACCTCATTTGGGTTTTTCCTGGTTGTCTAATATGAATAACTTTGATTAAATATATGATGGTTTATTAGCGGGTTCTTTTTCTGAATTTCTGTGTGTGTTTGGTGTTTTAGTCTATAATGACCTCTGTGTCGATGATATGCAAGGCTCAATCAATCAGAAGGCTGCTGTGAAAGTTGACTTTAAAGATAGGTCTGAAGGTAGACTTTAAAGATAGGTCTGAAGGTATGCCATAAGCTGTGCTGAAGTTATGACTAAAAATTGACAGTGTCTATGTGGGGGATTACATGAGCTAGTGGTGGATCCAGCAGCTTGTATTCTGATGTTTTTTTTCCCCAGTAATGGCTATTTTGCCTGGTTAAAGTCTCAAACAATAGGAAGAGGATTGGGAATTGCAGTCCTTCTTTGCTGTGAGCACTTTCTTTTTTGGTATCCTCTGTAATAGCTAGTGTTAGTGGTGTGTATGCACGATACCACCGATGGTTAGACAATATTTTATGGTTTTATTTTCAGGCCAGTTCCTTTTTAAAACAGGAGATTTCGCTGTTATTGTTATTTTTTAATGAAATCTGTTTATTAAAAAACATAACACATTTCTGGAAAAACATGATACATACTTAAATTTTCCATGATACTAAGTTTTCCAAAACTAATTTTGACTGTTACTTGATCAACGTTTGCAGTGTAATGATTTTTGTAATAAGCATGTCTTAACTATTCGGAACAAATAAAATTAATCTGTTAGGTATTTCTGCGTTTGAAAAATGTGCTGATGCCGTAACGTAAAAGTGAATAGCTAATAACAGATGCAAGATTTCAGAAACTAAATTTTTCCTGTTATTTTTACATAAATTGTTTAATATTCATGCTAAATAAATTACTTTCATTGAATTTAAGATTACATATTTGTCATTACAGTTACATTTTGATAGAAAATGCTGATTAGTTTCATGATTTTAATTGCATTTCAATGCTTTGTGGTGTATTAACATGCATTTCGGTGTTATTTTAGTTTAATTGCAATTCACCATATAATCGTGTCCATACTGGTTGTGTTATCCGGGGGGTGTTTACACACTATTGGTTTTTTACGATATTTTGTATGCAATAAATGTATTTAAGAATTAAGTTCTTTCTACTCAGGGTGTCAGTTTCAAAGGACTAGCATGTATTCTAAAATACAATTTGCTTAAAATCAGATAGGGATGTGCGAATCCTTGATTTTCAGTTCGGTTCGAATCCCTGGCAATAATAATAAACACTTTAAAATATGTATGAAAACCAAAACATATTCGATTCTCCAACTCAATCGTAATAAACTGCACGCCACAGGGAAATTTCAGTTTTATAAACGTTTCAGCAAACGAAACCATTTTTTCTCCAATAAATAGCCAAGACGTTTTTTTATTGTAGGTATGTAATTGTTTTTAGTTTATAGGTAGTTTGCTATTCGACGAAATTTGTAATTATAGTTTAAGCTCTCGAAATTCTTTTAATGTCGCTGTGTTAATTATTTAATTTACATATCTATCTTTGATACATCATATTATAAATACTTACGTAATAGTAGCCTAATTTTATTTTTCACTGCTAGTATTTTTGAGCCGTATTAAATTAATTTATAACTTTTGTGAATATTCGTAATACTGTACGAATCCATGTACGTACAACGATTCCGGGTTCGGGTAATTGTGGATTCCAACCGTACCCGAAAATATTGGGTTCTTGCACATCCCTAAAATCAGATATACATTTAAATGTACACCACTTGACATTTGCTCAATTCAGTTATCGTGGCAAGCATGTTATGTATGATTTCCATAACTTTAGCTTTGTTTCGTCAGGTTCTTACAGTAAAGTGTTTGTTTTGGTGTCATAAATGGTGTACTGTACTTACATTCGATGTCACCTGCTTGCGTTCTTGCACAGAAAACTAATTTAGAGTGTAAGAAAATAGGTAAAAGACATTTATCAACGAACTCTTTCTAACAAAGACATTTTATTTACATGTATATTTCATGTACTTTGTTTTCAACATTTTTATGACTGATGTGCGTATCTTTTCTAAACGTTCTCGACGTGATGTCACTGGAACTTGAAGCCTGAGCACTGTAACAAAAATAAAGGAAAAAAAGAAATAAATTAAAATAATACCTATATTGATAAATAGACCAATAAAGCAGGTTACAGTCAATGGCATTCAGCACACTTAGTGGAATAAGAAATCAACTTAAAGCCAATTTAAAAGCTAATCAAAATATAACTAAGATGGAAACACTAATGATATGGAAATAGTTTTAAGTATCCCAAAAATTTGTAGTTCAAGCGCAGTCATAATCAGAATTGTGTAAGTACAGTCAAAACCTGTTTAGTTCCTGGTTTTAGGGGTAACTTTTTCATTGATATAATACATAACAATTGTTAAAGTCTCAGCTTTTAGTTTGTTCAGAAAATAATGGCATAATTTGTTACCTTTGCACAAAGTTTGTTACCATATGTAATTACTATTAAAAAGAAGTCCAATTAATTATGCCGAGGATTTGTTTTAAAAAACTGTAAATACGTACCTGAAAATCAAGTTCTAACACAAATTGTTGAAAGCAGTGCCCAATTTTAAGGTTCATTTTAAATTATTAATTTTAAAGCAAGTTTGTAAGTGATTTTAGATCAATCTTAATATTCAAACAAAATAAAAGTTATGAAAATCTTTATAACAACTTATATTTTTCTCTTTGACTAATAGTAAGTATAAATAATGTTTGTACTTACATCCAAAATTTGGTATGTTGAGCAAGAAATTATCTGAATATTTACAGTCAAATTATAATGGGATTAGAAAATAAGCAATACGTCAAATAAACACACAGGTACATATGGTAGCTACAAGAAGATAAAAGATAAAATTTATTGATTAATGCAGGGTGTGTGTGTGTTTTGTTTTTTACTTTTAATTAGCAATTCCCTTTAATAATAAGTTTTTAATTTGCAATAACATCTTTGAGAATAAAAATCTCTATCTTATTTGCATAGTAACTCACCTCAGAGGATTCTACTTCAGCTAGACACATCCACAACTTGGAATAAGCATTACATTCTGTTTTTCCTGGAATCAAGGGATATTTTCATTGTCAGTAAAAACAATTTTGTGAAGACTTAAAGTAATTGTATGTTGTATTTAGTACTTACTGTAGGTGTTTACTTAAGAGATTAGTATCCTCAATTATTTTGCTTCTAATATTAGATATTGGGTATGATTCAAATAAATTCATAATATAACCATAATTGTTTATGAATGGCATTTTCTACTAAACAACCCTTTAAATAATGTTTTTTTATGAAATTATAACATATTTTTTTCCAATCCTGGCAATTCTGAAAGCTTGAAATCATGTGGTGTACAGTTTTCTATTAACCATTTGTATGTAGCCTTGTACTTCAAACACTTTTAGTATAGCATTCGTAAATCAATAATAATTTAATTTCTGTGGTGTTGGGAAAAACCTAATTTTTATTTATGTATGAATTATGCACTTAAAATAGTGTTTGAAGGCGAAGGCTACAGACAAATGGTTAATCCAAAACCATATAGCCTACCATAAAGATTAAATACTTTCACTACATGCTAGAACTTACGTAAAAATACTAAAAATGTGTGTTTAAGTTTAAAAAAAATCATTTAGTAATGACATGTTTAGTAGAAAAAGTATTTTATAAACAATTAGCTATGGTTATGTTATTAATTAATTTAAAATCATTTGCAATGACACGTAGCATTAGAAGTAAAATAATTAGAATACTACCCTCCCCTCCCCCATTTAAGTTAGCGTTTTGAATCAAACATAAACTCGTATGATTTTGCTAATTTTATTGCCAATATTTTATTTTTATTTTTTATTTTTTTTTTTAATCCATGAAATTTGTGCATTTGCTTGAAGTTTACATTTACATAACATTTTTATGGACACAGACAGATAGTTCAGGCAGTAGTAACTTCCAGCACTGTCGGAGCTCGTAGCTTGCTGAGCGTCGTTCACTGTGCTTTGGGAGGGAGCCCTTGTGAAGTTTCACCGAAGCACACTAGGTTCGGTATCGCGTGCTGAGTGCTTATTTTATTTCCTTGCATTAATTGTTAGGTTGCAAATTTTCTCGCCAGATGTTTGCTAAACATTATTTTCAAGCTCTAAAAGGTCATGCAAGTGATTATAATTGTGAATGCTCATGTAATGGTTTACAGCAATTAAATAATCATTATGTATTAAATATCTGTTGAGAAAGGCTAAAATGATAATTTTCCAGGAAATCCCCTCAAACAACATTTAGTATAGTAGCCTAGAAGGATCAAGAATTTTCACATTAAAAAAAAAACTTTCTTTGTATAATCCAGTAATGGACGTTAAATCCGGTTGCCTCCACACTGCAGATGACAAGATAAAACCCTTGCAGAACCACTGTGCCAATACAAACTGCACCCACTACTATGTCCTTAGTTTTTATTTCATAAGAGCCCTTAAATGTCCTTGCATTTTAATAACAGGTCCTATAAAGCTACTTAGTAAATGTTTTGGTTTTCATTCCATTACATAAAAACACATGTAGCATGAGTCTTTATTCTTTTGTTCTGGATTTTGGTAGCAAACAGTGTATGACTGGAAATACTCTATTAGTGTGTATTTGTTTTGATGTGAATAATGAGTTAAAAAAAACTTAATTAATTGGTATTCATGTGTATCTGGTCAATAAAATCTTTGAGGAGTTCCTTGAAAACTTTAGTTTTTGGTAATGTTTAATGTGGGATCTCACGTCATGTTGTATTTTATCTTCTCATCATTACTACCATTTGAGGACTATTTCTGTAAATTTACATACTATACCTCCCTTGTGTCACAAATATTTTCAACAGATGTTTTCTAAGTGTTGTATAATGGGAGTAAAAGTTGTGCAAGTGTTTGTGATTGCTAATAACATATAAATATATTTTTTCTCTCTATTACTGTAAACAAATACTTGGCTAAGTGTGTACAGATTAAATAAAATTCTCTGTAATGCCTTTATAAGTGAGGGTTTGATTTGGCATACAAATTCCACAATGACAACAAACATGAATTAGAAAAATGGCTAGTATGTAATCTTAAAGAAAAGAAAATAGAAATTATTTAGAGAGACAAAAAGTCAATCCAACACCAGTAAAAAATAAATAGAATGTTAAAAAAGAAGAAAAAAAATATTATTCAAAGTTGCCTCATATGTTGGACACAACCCTACAAATGTCACTATTATTTTCAGTAATATTGTAGGCATTTCTGAAATATTTAAATTATTTCTCAGGGTAGATATAATTATAATATGGCCAACTCAGAGCGGTAAAGCAATAAAATTCTTTTACTTAGGACCTCTGAACTTGGATGTCCTAGTGTGAATGTTTATATTTGTGCTGTTTAAAATTAGGCCGTGGAAAACAATGGAAAAGAGTAATTAAGGAGTTTCAGGTCTAGGCCTCACAACAATATAGTTTTCACAGACACTGCTTTGAAAAGTGCCTGAAAATTATGTGGTGTCTGTAAAATGTGTCGATGACTTTTCAATATGGCTTACCTGGACGCAGGATATCTAGACCATATTCACTTTCACATACACTGTTTAGTGCAGACACAAACCATAATTTTCACCTGCACACACAAAATTGCTATATTTTTAATGCTTCTAACAGGACGTCCTGACTGGAAGCTGTATTTCACAAGCCGAACCAAAATGTTTCATTTCCCAGCATCCCTAGTGTCAGGCGCTCAGTTTGAGGCACTGCCAAAGCCTCGGCCAATTACAGGGCGCTGTCCACAAAATCGAAGAAAATTAGATTTAACAATCTCAAAAAAAAAAAAATTTAATTAAACAGTCACTTGGCAATGTCTGTAAATGTGCCTGAAATAGTGTTCAAAACATAAAGCAGTTTATAATAAAGATTTGTTTTCATACCTGTAAACAAATTGAATAGTTACGTCAGGTATCAAAGAAACGGCAATCAAAACGTAAACAGAAGTTTAAATGCATAGTTTCAGCTGTACTACTGTTATAGTACACTGTTGAAAATATTTGTGAGAGAAGAACAAATGCAAGAGAGGTATAGTGTTAAATGGTCCAGAAATAGCTCTTAATTAATAGTACAATTTAATGATGAGAAAATTAAAAAAAAAGTAATGTGAAACCCCACCTTAAAAGTACGAACAATGTCTTAAAGACGAGCAAACCTTTGGGTGTTTTGTTGACACGTGTATATTTTCAGTGCAGTATTTGGATTCCAGGTCAGGTATTAAAATTGGTTTTAAAACCATTTCCTGGAATGCACAGAAATAATGTACTTGGCATTTGCTTGAGAGGCCAAGTGAGGTGGCGTAATATAAAAGGTTTGACTCCCAACAGGGGCGGCTCTAAGGAACTTCAGTAGGGGCTATAGTACAAAGAAAGGATGCATTTGCAAAACATGTCATTAAATATTGAGAGATTGGCCTTGTAATAATTACAAATTTGTGGTCTTAAATACTGAACAACTTATGATGAAAGAAGAGTTTTATCACATGAATCTGTTTAAGATAAGATAAATGTACCCTCTAAAGTAAAATGAATTATATTTGGGCTCAGTAGGGGCAAGAGCCCCCTCTGGAGTAGTGCTTGACTCGCATTCAGAAGAAATGGGTTTGATTCCTGGTCCAAGTCATCCTGATTTTTGGTTGTCCATGGCTCCTGAAATCACTCCTAGCAAATGCCGGGATCAATAATTATTACTACAATTGAACCATTTTCAAAGATAATTAATGTTCTAATTTTCCCTGACCTGTGTAGAGTTTATCTCTTGGTGACCTCGTCGTCGAGACGTCAATTATTCCAAACATGCTTGGCTTTTTTTTTTATTGGGCTCTCTGCAGTGAGAGCAGGGAAAACGTTTGAAAAAGCTCTCTGCAGTTGTCGGGTTGCATGCCTGATGCGGTGCTGTGTCACGAACCTGGGTTCCCGTCGGCGTACACGACGCAGGACAGCTCCTTGCACCGCGGGCAGGCCCCAGGGACGTGCACCACGTAAGTCACTTGACACACCACGACACACCGAGTCACACGCCCGCCCGCACCGGGTCGTCCCCTGGGAGCGTCCCGTGGCCCGGGAACCCTACATGGCTAGCGTGTCTCTGTCTGATTCCTCATGCATTGCAGTGCTACAGGTTTCTGTGCACATGTTCGGCGGCTTTATGGGGGATGCTTACGGGTATGTGAAACTGAAATCTGACGTTGCGTTTTTAATGTAGACGTAACAGTGTAATACATTCTGGGGAAATTTAGCAAAAGATTATTTGAAAAACAGATTATTTTAATGCTCTAAATGACTGTGCAAAAACAAAAAAAGAGGTGGTTGGTTTCAGTAAATTTTATGTGGTTATTTTCAAAAATTTCTTTTTCAGCTGTAAACTTTAAAAAAAAATCCAAATGTATTATATGTGAAACAAAGATTTTTTTTTTTACATTATGTACCTAATCATTTAGTTTTAAAGAATATCGTAAGAGGAACAGAAAATGAAAGCACAGTTTTTCATATACAGGGTGGCCAGCGACCGGGAAAACCGGGAAAAGTCAGGGAATTCCAGGAAACCTGGAAAAGTCAGGGAATTTTTTTAGCTGTCAGGGAAATTTTTTGTAGGTGATTCAGTCTGCGTTTATGTACTTTTATGAAAAATGTCATGTGTTTAGCGATTCAAAATCTTTTCTAAACATAAATCTTTATTCCAGATTTGAAAAGCACGTGTGTATTTATTAAATGTATCGTGATGTTCAACTAGTAACACGTCAGACTACGTCTTCGAGAGCAATCGAACTTTTCGTAATCGATTGTAATGTGTGACTGCGAGATATTGAGATTGGTACCCAATGCAGTCGAAAATATTGTAATCAAATGTAAAATGCGCAACTGCGAGAAACGTGAGCGTCGCTATGCACTTATTCGTTATTGACTTCTTGGTTATGTAATACGTTGTTAATGTGATTGATATGCGAAATTGCGAATGCCGATTGAAGTGGAAAGTCGCTGCAGTGTTTTTTTATCACATAAGTATTCTCCACATTTTAATTTGTTTCTACACAGATTTTGTGGTTAGGCTGTACCCCAAAATGGCGGTTTGCTAGTTTCGTTTTTGTGTTCGGTATTTTTAAAATCAAACGCTAGGCGCTTGGTATTATCATTTCTCTGACACTTCATGTTAACTGCTGTCTAACTCAGTAAGGTTTTTCGGTAAATGCTGAAAGTTTGATAGTGAATATGAAAGAAGAATCATTTACCACGTTTCCATGTCGGGTTTAAAACGTTTCGGGTATCCAATTTAGTTTGTGTATGATACCCGTTTCCATGCAATAATTAGATCCAGTTAAAAACAACTTCGATTCGCTTGATATATTTGCTTGTTATAAGGGTGGCGACATTGAAATTTATGTTGGCTCACATGAAATAAATAAAGACGTAAGTAAATAAACACAAACAGGTGATTTGTCATTCTACTACGTCCGAAATACTTTCCGTACGAAAATAGAATGGATAAGCAAAACTAACACTTCTGTTGTCCACACATTTCTACTAACACTCGTCATTTTTAAACAACAACACACTTTAAAGTGTTATAAACAACTGCCGTTGGTAACAAATGCTGTGCGTATTTACTTTCTATCCGTTTCCAATACGTTAACCGTTTCCATGCCATTTTTCCCTCTGCTCAATCCCATTCCATCCTACAATTTTGGTGTATCGACCTTGAAACTCATAACGTTTTGGAACCCGTTTCCATGGACGTTTTCGAATCGGTAAGTGTTCTTAAAACGTTTTGAACCCGACATGGAAACGTGGTAATTGATTGCAAGGAGAGTCGTGTATGATGCTGTCACCAACGTTGGAGGTTTGAACAAGTTAACCATCACCAATCCTCTGATTCATTCTGTAAAAAATGCCCATGCTCGGTACAAAGAAGCGAATGAAAAGAAACAGGAAGCAGAATATGCGTTATCAAAGGAAATGAAGAAGAGGAAAGCTACCGCTCTGGTAAAGGAGCTAGAGGCAAAAAAAGCTGCACTTATGTTAAATGCACTGAGGGAAGTTGAACTAATTGAAAAAGAAATTTTGTCTTTGAATTAGTGATATGTTGTTCGCAGCTACAAAAGAAAACAAGTGTGTATACATCTATGTTTCAAGTTTTTTCAGCTAGTAATTTCTTTACAATTTAGGATGGCTGTGTGGGAAACTTATGGCTAACAAACATGAGAAGTGAGATTTTGGATAGTTTTCAGTAATTATACCTGTGTCTTCAGCATTTTTATTTATTTATTAACAATACCAACTTTATTCAGATTTAGAATACTGTGCTTGTCATTTTGTTGAACATCACATCAACAGGCATGCTATCTTCAAATGTGTGATCAAATGTTTAAACTACTTAATAAACACACTATTAAAGTGCAATTTATTTTATGTGAACCGCTGTGAAGAGTTTGAAGCCGCCAGGGTGAATAATCATATTTTTGTCAATTTTTCCATTGAATAAATTTATTAAATGTTGCTTATTACTCACATATAATTTAAAAATTTCAGTAATTCTGTGTTAGCATAGTTGCCACATTGTTATTTTTGTATCTTTGCTGAGAAATTAATGCATTTTAAGTAGCTGCATTGATAGGCCTACACTATATCGTGTAAAATTTTTGTATTTTATAGTGGTCAGGGAATTTTCTTTAAGACCTGGAAAAGTCAAGGAATTTTTTTATACTGACTTGCTGGCCACCCTGATATATATCTAGTTGCAGATAGATCCACTAATATGTATTTTACCTGGCATGCTGGATTCCATAGTTGTGTTGGCAGCATTGGCTGCAATTTCACTAGCGCTGAGGATTACTCCATTCTTGCGCAAGTCCGAAAAGCACTGTTTTGTTTTCCTATCCCCTGTTTTCTTGTCTTCGACATCCGTTACATACTGCGACATCCACGTCATCACTTTGTCTTCGTCTGGCATTTTTGTGGCTTCGTCCAACTGTCGGCAACCAAGCAGTTAGAAATTGTGGTTAATCATAATTTTTGTTGTATAGAAACCTGATTTTATTTTTGATAACTTGTATTACGATGTTTGATTGAACTATTAAAATTTATTTTAATAATTAAAAAATGAAATTAATATTAGGTCGCAAATACTAACAATTTTATTTAGGTTGTGAATGCTTAAATTATGAACATTTTAACATAGTACACATGTATGTAAAATAAATCTGAAAAAATAATTTTAATCAAAGCCGTTTTTATATATAGACACACACACAAATATATATTAACAGTTTATTACAGAAGTTTATGCAACTTAATTATTTGAGATTTAAATAAAGGTTTTTAATATGTTCTCTATTTATCTTACCAAATATATGAAATTAGTTATTTGTAACTAACTAAAATTATGTATTTTGGATATTGACTTACGGCATCCATTTTCTTCAGCATGCAGTGATAGAAGTGGCACTGAAACAGAAATTTCATAATAAACAAAACTGTTTAGTAACTGCTACCAGTTAAACTTAAATTTTTTTGTTCTTGGCTTTAATACGTTTTAAATTAAATGCTAGTAATGGGCTGAACTGTATTATTTGAAAAAATTATTTATGTTTTTCATTTTCAAGATAAATATAACAAATTAGTTTGAATCGAAGAACATATTCTGTCGTGCCTGTCATTCTAGTAAGAACAACCAGAAATAGGATAATTTTTGTAATGCAACTTTTAATTTTTTTTTTTTTTTAAGGTAGGGGATTGGCCTTCAAGAGAAGAAGCAAAGCAAAAAAAAATAGAAATTAATTTTTACCTTTTATAAGTCTTATATTTTAGCACAGATTGCCTTTGAAGTGTCTGCATTTTATTTCCACTTAGGTTTCCAAAAAAAAAATTATTTCTCTCTTGCTGCAAAAGTTTTTGTGGTTGGATTATAATTTAGTTGCTACAGCAAATTGCATTACTTGTATTGTTTTATATTTGTCAACATGACTCTTAAATAGTTTGTAAGCTCAGGTATTGTAATCAATAATATTTTCCTTGTGATATAGTTCAGAACACAGGAAGTAGCGATCAACCGATCATCCTTTGTTTATCGAAACATGCAGAGATAGTGAGAACTGGGACTAGTGAGGGAGTCAAACACAGTGGGGAAGAAGAGATGGAACTGAAGGAATGTGAGTTCCCGGAGTATTGGAAGAGTGAAAGCGGTTCCAGTGAGAGTCAAAATATATTTAACCATGAATAACTGAAAACATCAGCCAAGCCAATTCTGACAATGGCAGCAAAAGCCAGCCTTTTTTTTGTGCAAACCTCTCCTGAGTGAGATTGCTTTACTAATTCCCTGAAAAACTGTGCTTTTGTGTGAAGTTAGTTTGAAAAAAATGAAAAATTTGTCAAAAATGGTTTTTTTGGATGTTTCCATTTTGAAGAATTAATTCTTTTTTTATTTGTTAATGAAATGAGTATTCTATTTCAATGTATTTTACCTGCATGCTGCCAGATTAACAGAAAACCAATAGCAGAATCAGCACAAGGGTATAATTATTTGAATTTTTGCATACTATTGCGAAATGAATCTGCAAATTTCTCCAATCATATGTTTTAGCTGTTGGTACATGAATCACAGCCATTCATTGTGGAAGCAAACACATCTTCAATGGCCCGGCCAAATAAGACAATGGCTTCTCTGAGTGAGGCTGCCATTGTTTCTTCTGTTCTTTCTTCACTGAACTTTATTTTTGTGGTTGTTAGTTTCTTATCATTGAAAGTGTTTATAGAGGACCAGGCCATATTAGCTCATTTAAAAAAATAAAAGAACAAATAGTAAAGGAAACGCACAAAATTCTGAATGGCGTACATAGCTGCTGGCATTCCATTGACTTACGGAACGTCTCCGACGAGCGTGCTTGCTCGTGGTGTTGGTCGCGCTGGGCTCTGTGGAGTTGGAGTCGCCCACCCCCATCACCTCCTTCACCTTCTTCACTGCCTTCATGGTCGCGTTCTTCACCGTCTCCAGTCCCTCTGCCATCTTCTCCTTGATGCCGTCCATCACAGATGGCTCTGCTTGCAGTCAGGATAGCAGTGCACGCGTGTTGACAGAGATCACTTGTCCAGGAAGATACAGAGTTGAAATCTTACTAAGGAGAGGGTCCGAGCCGCGGCTTAAACTGTGTGAATAGAAGCAGGTAGGTGCCCTTTTGAACACCCTAAAATATCTCTCTTGAGTAGGCTCTAGAAAGCGAGAAAAAGCTCTTTAAAGAAATTAAAGTAGAGTTTGAAGGATATTTTATCATCAATTGTTAATTTTGATGCAGTGGTCAAGCACACATGGTTTGGCAATCTGCCGGCTCTTGTTTGAACCCACTGGTAACTTTTTTTGTTCATTTTATTTTTTTCATTTCTCACAATATTAAACTGTTAATTACAGAATTTAAATATATCCAAACAGTTAAGTTACAATATTGGGTGATATTTTGAATATAAAAAATATTATGAAAATTCTAGTAACTAACACTGCTTTTTATTTATTATTAGAAGAAATATTACTATTTTTTTTTTTCCATTTCCCAATAAAATAATGTGTTTTATGACAAATCAGTGCAGACACATCGAGATGCTGTTGACTGAAGAGACTGTTACAAACTGTAGGAAAAAAGGGATAGTAAAGCTGACTGTAGGGGATTTGAAACAGCTGCCAGAGCTATGTGCCCTGAACGCATGAAAGAGCATAAAGAAAAAGGATCAAATGGTGATATAACAACAAAAAAAGTTTGCTAAACTTTGCTATTGAAGAACAAAAGTTAAAATCACAAACCATGCTCTCAAAAATGTATAGTTAAAAACTAATTCTGTTTAAATATTTTAACTAAATTACAGTAAACTTTACTAAATTGAATATATTAATTTTAAAATATATACATTTAAGTGTTTAAATGTACTTAAATTCTGTAATTAATAGTTTAATATTGTGATAAATAAGAAAGTCAACAAAAAGAAGCTATACCATTGGGTATCAAACCAGTGTCTGGGATGCCAAACTATGCGCTTGACTGCACCACACCACTGACTTAACAAGTGAAGAAAAAATAGCTCTCAAACAACACTATTTTAAATGTTTAAAGAGTTTTTTGTTGCTTCCTAGAGCCCACTCAGGCGAGATAATTAGGTAAGGACACTGAAAGGGGCACTTGCCTGCTTATATTCATACAGTTTAAGCCATATTGGTGAGCCCCGACTTGGACTCTCCCCTTGTTAGATTAAAAAGCATTACTGGATTAAAGATTTGAAAGAATGACACTTACTTGAAGATAAAATGTATTGCAAACGAATATTCTTGATTTAAATTTACACTTAACATTTAAAACATGCTTTCTTATGGGAAATACCAGTTTGTTTGGGATCTGCATTCTTAACACTCCAACTTTTAACTGACACTTGTGGCAAAATTAAACGTTGTTATACATTAAACCCCTACAAAGCTCCCAAATATATTAAAAGTCCCAAACTTTACCTAATGTTTAAAACAAAATTGAGTTTTAAAAAATTTATATAAACCCATTAAACCCAATGTTAATAATGATTTGAACTACTACTAGCACCGTTATTCGCAGGCGCCTGTGACCTTCACTAAGTAGACGGAGGATAAAAGTAAGTTGTCAGACCTATCTATATGACCGTGGCCCGCTTTTGTATTTCCTTGGGTGGATTCAGGCCTTTATTGACCGTCGTGTAACGTCATATATTGGATACTTTTATTTAATAGTAATGCTCAATTTCATTTTTATTATAACTATTTTAAATATAATTTTACTTAATATCCATTTTTACTTCGTATTCTCAATACAACATTCACATTAAATAATTCTGCAAAAATGCTAATATAGCACATATTGTTTACAATGAAACATTTATCAAAGGAAAAAAGAAACAAATGTTATGTGCAAACAGGCAATAAATTTTCAAAACCACTATTCAATTTTATGTATTAATTTTTTAAAAACCGTTATACACATTCACTCAATTTTCAATAGAAAACTTACAAATTAAGTGCTGCTGAGAGAAAATTTCTCCAATGAACATTTTTTCAATTGATTTTAAGCCCAACGAATTTGGTACATGAAACTTAATTTATACAGGTAAATGTGTTAGCGAGTAAACTCATGTTTATTATTATACCGTAAAAGATAGTTTTATTGCTTAGGCCATGTACCTGTGTCACCAGGGATAAGATTGTGCACAAATTTAGTACCGTGCTTTAGGTGGCCAATTTTACGCTTTAGCTTTCCTTCAAATTCGAAAAACTGGTTCAGATAGTTTGCCACCTAAACAACAGAATATTATACAAGGAAATTACTTATTTAATGGATTATCGCTTACCTGTCGAGTTGCATTTTGCCTTCTTCATTGATTCGTACTCTGATATACACTCTGATTCCATCGCTGCGATGTTGGGGTGTTTCATGCACATCTTTCCTGTCTGAGGCAATGTGACATAAGTCGATAACATCACAATAACATGTACTTATTCATAAGCAATACACTGTGTGACCCGTAGTCACCTGCCAAGACCCTGTTACGATCCTAGTTCTTGGCGGACGAAGGACTGTTCAGCAGAGGAGAGGAAATTACTGAAGGTCCCCCCACCTTTTCCCTCGTTTTACTTTGTGCTACTTGCCCCGCATCTATCCAGTCTCTCCTTTCTCATTAGTCAGTTACCAAGAATGGTAAGTTTGTCCTTTGGATAAGTAGGCAAAGGTGGACCCAAGGGGGATGGGAAGACTTGAGGCAGGGTTCATACATCTTAAATATCCTTAAAAATACTTAGTTTGTCTTTAATTGAATAAGAGCCCATAAAAGTCCTTAAATTTTACTAAATATCCTTGAAATCTAGACTAATGTGGGTATTTTAATGTTCAGCTGTTTCCTACTCATTAGCAAGCAATACTTTGGGCATGCACAGGTATGCAATTGGTGAATTTTTGGCCCTGTCATAAAGTTTTATTCGTAAAAAATTATTTTAATTCATTTTTTTTTTGTATTTAAGATCCCACCTTTAAGCTAAAATGTTGTGTTTTACTGTCTTACTGTGAAGTTATGAAGTAAATGTAATTAGTGATCAAATAATATGTAAGGTCTACAATATTCAGTTCAGCATGTGTTCCAGAATAATCCTGAATAATTAGGAATAATCTGAAAGAAGGTTGAATGTACCAACATTTTATACATTTACTATTTAACATTGTTAATTTCTTGAAGTACTTTGTGATATTACAAATAGTTTTTATATCTCTTGATAATGGTGAAGACAAGTGAAGTTAGGTCTTTAAAAACTTCTTAGTTTTTGATTGCTCAAGAGGATACAAATAACATTAAGGGCTCAAGTCCCTTTCCTTCCAACTGCAACATGACACTAGTTCCTGAACACAACTCCCCCCCCTCCTCACCCCACTTTTCGAGATTCTGTATTCATCGCTGTGAGAAGCGAGAGCTGTTTCACCACCTGTCAGCCTTATTTTGTTTTATCTCTAAAGGAAGAAACACGTTGCAATCAGCCTGTCTTCACATAGAAGAAATCGAAGAGAGTATTTATATGTTATTTATCCAATACATATTGATTTACTGGTGTTTTCCAGTGGCCATTAAGTGGAGAATATATTTAATCAATATTTCATAGTTTAAACTTATCTTCTTATTCATTGACAATTTTGAGATGGTTTTCTGCAAACTTACTTATAAAAAACCTGCACAACGTTAATTTACGTAATGACCACTCTTACCTTTCCTTCAATTTTCAGGTCTTCATCATCTCCTGAAACAAAAGGAATTTTAGATGTTGGAAAATTAAAAATATAAGAAAGCTTCGGTTCAAATGCATTGGGCTTTAGGTTGGAAAAAAATATTACATTCATACAAAGAGTTTCCTTTTGAGCTAACATATTTTTTCGAATATCTGATGAGCTTTGTGGCATTGGTAATAAATCTGTCATAAATAGTGCATTTCTGCTGTTTATTTATGTTCTTGATTGTTATCCTCAACTATGTTCTCAACATTCTTCGAAATGACTGTTATCTCTTTAATATGCATGGTATTTAATAGCTTTATTGCAAAGAACCTTATTTATATTGAAAAAAAGCAATTATTAGGTAATTGAATACACCATGCAGAGTGTCCGTAGCAAAACCCAGACTTGGGCGATAACTTTGTGGATAAGTTGTGAAACCAAAACCATTTTTTTTTTTTTTTTTTTTTTTTTTTTAAGTACTTAAACCAAATTTGAGAAAATTCATTTCAACTTTCTAGGGAGAAATTAAAAATCCTGCGACTAGGATTAAATTGAATAATGTTTTTCTAAATTTGGTGTAAAGTATTTTAGGTTTTTTAAATTTTCAGTAGACCAAAAACTAATATTTTAGTTTTTTTTTTCTTTGCAAACCTTGCAACTCCACCATATATATATTTTTTTCAATATTATTAACGTCTCAGAATGACAATCTTCATGTCCACTCTAAACATGGTAACTGAAATATCTCCTGTGTTAAACACAATTAACAGTTCTGTCTGGAGACCTGGCCTTGTGCCAGGATAGCATTTTTTGTCTAGGTGATAAGTAAAATATTTTAGGTTTGATTAAGTCATTTTCCACGATATCGCTGTCAACCAAAAACTGTGCTGTATATTGTGAAGAAGAAAATCCTATAAGAGAAAATGCACCAGTAGTTACTGTATATTTGTATTTTGATATTTTTAACTAAAAAAAAATTGGTTGTCTGTAAGTTGGTTTACGGATGATAGTTTAACGTGACAACGTCATAACAAAACATTGATGAAATGATTGCATACTTTTATGAATAAAATTAAATAATTTTATTGAATTATCACTATTTTGTATAGATACAAAGAAGGAGTGAAATGAAATTATAATTTAATTGATAAATTTACTTTTATTTGCACTCATTAATTCAAATATGTTTATTACTTTAACGAAGAGATTGTTTTAACTATAACTTTTATACATGTTTGCTATTTAACTTCTTCCAATCTGTGTTATTCTGTTAAGGATAGGACGATGATAGGAAAAGTAGGAAACTAATGGGAGTGTTTCAAGTTTAATGTGCCTCGAAAAAGTCAAATCGATGGTTGTTCCAATCGAGTGGAATAGAGATAGATGTGGCGCAAGCGTACAATGAGCGTAACGGGACACTTTTTCGTGCGTGCAGCCGGCGTCCATCGATTTATTAGACGTCACGTCAAAAACAGAAAAAACTTAGGACCTCACTAACTTTTGTACTTTTTCCGGTAAAATAATATTCTTCTCTTTGCAATGCTAGGTGCAATTTTATTTTGAAAGCGATATTGTGGTAAATTGGTGAACTGCATCTGAACAGTACCTATTCAACACGCAAAACCCTAAACCCACCAACAGCTGGGTCTTCAGATTTAAGCAGCATTGTTCAAAGAGGTTTTCGGAGGGTATCAAACGATACACACACCTTTAGTTACATGCCTGAGAAATCAGCATTAGTACAACTTCGAAATTTTGCTTTGGGGAAGTAAAATAATATAATTTAAATGTATTAACTTGGCTAACCCTAAACATACAATAATCACGCAGACCTGTAAAAATTAATTTTTAAAATTACAAAATTGGGGCGAGTAACTCAGGATGTGTGCATAGAACGTATTTATAAATGACGCAAGAATGCAAAAAAAAAAAAAAAAAAAAACAGACAAAAAGTTCTCAACAACAATACTATGCATGGAGCAAAAATGGAACGCAAACATCAACCAACTTTCAACTTCTTGTGTTTCGGCTTCCATGTTCTGAAAACTTTTAAAGACGCAGATATTACGTACATAGAAGCCACAATGTTAAATTCTTTTCCGGTGTTGTATAATCGTTATGTATAAATGACAATAATTTTCTGGCGTTGGTTGTGTGCTGCGACACTGCGACCCTTTCGTAGTTTATAAACCCAGCGTTAGTTTACTCGTTTGGCTGATCAGGCCAACGAATCTTGCAGCACCTTCCTCGCTGGTGGAGTCGTCGTCCTCCTCGCTGGAGCTGCTTTGCTGCTCGTCGGCGGGCAGCGCCGTGGCGGCGGCCATCTTGGGGGCCGCCGTGGGCTCCGGCCGCTTTCGCTGGCTCGGACTGGCCTGTTGCACACACAACGCTCATGCACGACCATTAAGGTTTTACACTGGACATTCATATCACGCAATATCTATCTGACACTTTATTACCACCAATGTAAACGTGACTGACTTTAAATGTCGCATGCAAATGTGAGTATTGCGATGTAATACCTTGCGCTACTTTCTTGTCTCGGGTGTAAACACTGACCATACATGAGACCTAGTGTCCGATAGAAAACTCTTTTTTACTCTCAAATGTAAATGCTTCTTGATTACTGAGTGGTTGAAATTCATTCCATAATATATCAAATAACTTACTGCATGGAATTTGTTATCATGTGTAAACATATCATGAAGGCAGATAATATTAGCTTCAGTTCAAGGGCTTTCAACTTTTGAGATAAGTGTCAAGCAATTCGTGATCATTTTTTGTGTGTGCAAAGAGAAGTAAGGGAGGGCCAAGCAGTGATGTAAAGGATTATGAAGCAAGGCTAATGTTGTGGGATGTTCGTAATACAGAATATAGGGACATTTGCAAGAAGCATGATTTTTTTGGGGGGAAAAAAAGAGAAATATGAGACAACAAACCAAAAAAAAAAAAAAACATTTAAAACAATTCACAATCTGTTAAATTAGTTCAAAAGCGAGAAAAAAAAATTATGACAACGAAATGGTAATAATTGTGTTACCAAATGGCACAAATGTAAAATTGAAAACTTTTTTTTCAGTGTCTATAAACATACCCAATAAAATTATAAAGGTAACCTAAGTGTGCTGAAAATAAATATATGATTGAATGTAGTACTTATAAAAATAATTACCAACATAATTTTATACTCTCTTTCTCTCTCTCTCTCTCTTTTTCTGTGTGTGTCGACGTCCCTGGCCGTTGGATTGGTCATAATGGTCGTGACAAAACGGTTCTTCGCTCGCCTCCACGTTCACCTGACATAATGCCATCAAATTTATTTTCTTTTGAGGCTTTATAAAAAATCGTGTCAACGTTCCAGGGCTACCTAATGCTTCGCGAAGGTTGAGACACAGAATTCCAAATTGTGGGAAGAATTGAACTTTAGGTTGGAAGTTTGACATACAACTAAAGTTTCACATATTGAACATTTTTAAGAAAAAAACAAGGTTAGTTTACCTTCAATTCGATGTGGGATTTGTTGTGAATAGTTTAATTTAAAATGTTAGAATATACAATTGAAACTGGGACATTATTTTATGGACATACGGCAATCACCGACTGACGCAGAGGTACGAGTGCCTGCTGCGGTAGGCAACCTGCTCTTCGACGCTGCTGCGCGGGCGAGCTAACCACCTTGCTCCGATACACTCCGGGCGAACGACAGAGGTTTGAAATGTGCCAACATCATCATCATCATTTGTGACTTGATACATAAGTTACTTGTTTCGCCGAAACAAAACCAGCAGATGACTTGCCCTCGCAACTGTTCCTCTAGAGGAGGAGCATCGAGGGCAGAGCGTCTTGCCCCCTCGAGTGAACCGACCATCAGCCGTGCTGTTGCCGGCGGGTAAGTCGTGCAAGGGCGCCCCGGCAGACTCCGAGTGAAACAAACTCGAGGACTCCAGTGGCCGGGAGACATGCTGGGGGCCCGCGCCTGAAGGGACGGCTCCAGGGCAGGGCAAGCCGGGCGATCGCCCCGAACCTCCCGCCGGAGCTGTTTTTTTGTGACATTAATGAGAAAAGTAAAATTGAATTTTAACTATCTTGTAACTTACATGTGCTATGTATTTCATTTCATGATTTCGCATCAGAAAAGAAAAAATGCAAAGATTTTGTCGCCACGTATAATGACGCTATTCAACCGGAAATTTGATTTTAAGCATCTATGAAACTTACCTGTGAATAATTTATTAAGAAAAAATATCGAACTATCAAAAAATAAATTAGCAAAACCATCGTCGATGTTTAAGTTACAGGTTAAGTTTTGTAGTTCGAAAGAGCGTGTGTTTTAAAATTTTGCAAGGGCGACTGCTAGGTCTAACGCCGTTGCTGCTCGCCTCCCACCCAGGTGATCCTGGTTCGACTTACAGCTGCGCAAAAACATGCGTTCATCCGATCCACAAGTGGAAGACACGGCGGGCGTTGGTGCGCACCCGTGGGTTTTTCTCCGGTTGCTCCCGATTCTTCCCGCTAGTCACTCCGTTGCTGCTCCGGCTCATTGCACCGCCTTTAAACCGTCTCCAACCCCCACGATAAGAAACGTTCAAACCTACTGCATTCACATAGCCACCTGCGGCTCTGAGACTCGACAAACACGCATGTAAGAGGAAAAAAACACGTGAGCGAGCCTTTCAGTACTCGCCAGAGATGTGTAACATCTAACCTCGGTAACAGGCAAATATCTTGTGTTCTCATGTTTCAAATTCACTTATAATACGAAACCCGGACACTGAATTGAACTTAGCATTCTATAAAATAATGGAGAGCGTGATAAATATATACCCAAACTATGTTTTCAACTACCTACTTTTCTTTAAGTGAATCACACATGGTTTCCGCACCCGCCGATAGAATTTGTTGCCGGAGCAGCTACGTCGCCTATTTAATAATTTAATTAGCAGACAGAAATTTAAAACTATATATTGAAACGGCTCCGATAAAAGCGAAAAAGACTTGAAAAAAGTACTAAACCCTGGCTTTAGACCTGATTTTCGACCAGGAATTTTACTAAAATACTGCCCATATTGTTAAAATGCAATAAACAGTTTATACAAATAAAGTTTCGCTTTGTCTCTGTGAACTTTGGTTCGTGCCATCCGCCACAGATGGCAGCACCGTGGTTACACATTTCCGTTCCGTTCACGACATTACTCCCACAAAATGCTGTATACCGAGATGTTACACATCAAATATTGACAAATTTAACTGATACTGTGATTATAAGGACGGTTGGTGCTTAATTGCACATTTTCAGGCGTCCTGATTAGGGTCGAAGTTCCGAATCCTTCCACCACACAGGTCTATGTTGAATTTCAGGTCTCCCGCACACAGGGGAATTTGGGAAAACAAGAAAAAAAACTCAGAAAATCGTAAACGTGTCTCAAAAGCCTTAATCAGTAATTTTTGATACTATGCAGTATGGTAATGTCTTAAAACCTATATGTATTCTGATCATTATTTGTGTGCTCTTAATCTTTATCAGATTTGAAATAACATTAAGTAATCTGTTCAAACAACATCAATAAAAGAATCAGAAATCTATATTCTTTGAGCTGAGTACAATCAATAATTTAGTTATCGTTTCACATTTTTATCAAACAAATAAATTTATTTTCTTTTTTCCAGACAGGAGCGATTATAATAATGAAAATAGCGCGAACTGCATATTGTACAAGAAAAGAGTTTACAAATTGGCATGTTATGTATGTTTTTGAAACGTATTTTGATAATAATGAGACAGGGGGGAAATTTTTTAGGCGGGACTTGGTAAACATGGAAAATTTTAGGGAAATTGGCTGAAGTAAGAGTGTGGGAAACCTGAGTATTGCCACGAGCCTAAAATCTGTGTCGTGTTACTTGCTTCAAAATTTTGACTTTTTTAAAGTGGCACCAGAAGTACACATTTCCCAACTGTCAATCTCAAAGTATCAAGTGACGTTAGTTTTACGAAAGCTAACAACCACACATGAAGTTGTTCACAAACTTTGTCGACAGAACATTTGCAGGAGGTTAGTTAGTCTAGTGGTACTCAGGGGTATACAGGGTTGGGAAGGGGTAATGAGGGAGTATATATCCCCCCCCCCCAAAAAAAAACCTAAAAAAAATGTATGTATAATTCCCACCAAAAAACGCAAAAAAAAAAAAAATTGAAATCAACGGACGTATTTGAGACAAGTTTCATGACGTCCACGTGTGCGTCGAGAAAAGAAGAAATTTTTAAAACTGTTGAAAATATTAAAGATGTTTCTTTCACTCTAAATCTTATTCTGATGTTCTTAAATAGAAAATAACCCCATTTCATCAGCTACCAATTCCAAACATAAAACATTTTCACTAGGCATAAGTTTTGGTCTCACACATCATTATGAATTTTTGTCATTGCGTTTATTTAAGGGCTATTTATAAAATTTCAACTCAAGACCTCCCTTGCCTTTTGTAGTTTTGCCAAAAATATTTTTCAAAATATATTCACTTAGTTTAGTATCATGAGTGTAAAGAAGCGTGCAAGTGACGATAATTACGCAGACTTGCGCGCCTTTTTATAACCCACGACATTGCACTAAACGGATATCTGTTGTTAATACTTGTTGTAGAACTAATAAAAGAAGGCAGATATCGAGATAGAAAAAGTCCTTAAATAAAATTAATTACGAAAAAAATCAACGTGCTGTGTAAGACTAAACCTTAGTCGAAGAAATACTTTCCTCGACATGTCGCCTAACTGGGTTCTTACTTCCGCTATGACAGTACACAATCGAATTTAATGTCTTCTCGAAAGCGGTTCGCCAGAAGGAATCAGCACTGCGCCGCAGGAAGTAACGAGAAAAATAAATCACGATGTCTTCACTGAGATTACAGCCCGCTTCCTGCAGAAGGATAGCTGGATTGGTCAATAAGCCATTCAATATTGAAAAATAATAATATGTTCGATAGATTTCGATGAAAGACTACGTATAGTAGTAGTTATCATGGAGCGACTTCGGGAAAAATTTCTAGTTTTTAGGTTCATCAACATTATCATTATCTCAAAAGTTTTGTTATGGCCATTGTAAGTGCCCGAAATGGGCAAAATTGGTCTAAAAAGGGTAGAAATGAGGAAAACATTTTCGAAAACCACAAAAACAAAACATTCCTTTTATGTGATAAATATCGTTTCCGTTTCAAGATATACCTTGTAAATCAATACGACCATTCATTAATGCAAGAGGTGATGGAAGAAAATAGGAGCTGAACGACAAAAATAATCATAATTTCCTTAGTATATAGTAAAAAATCTACCTGAGCCTGTGTGCTATGCATAAATTGTTTTTATTATTGTTATTATTTAGTACGGCTTGCGTGCGCGGTTCTATCTGTTTGTTAGTCTATGGTGGGTGTCAGGGGCGCAAGAACTACATTTCCAAAAGGGGGGGCAATATACCTATTTATAAAGAATCATCGATCCCCCTATTGAATCGGGGGGGTCCGGGGGTCCTCCCCCAGGAAAATTTGTATTTCAAGGTGGATAATGGTGCTATTTAAGCAGTTTTATTATCTAAAAATTGATTACACAGCTCTTTATTTGCCCCCGTTTGCCCCCACTTCAAGGTTTCAGAGGGGGGGCAAAATACCCTTGCCCCCCCCCCCTTGTTGTTGCGCCCCTGGTGGGTGTTCGCGAAGGAAGCTGCCCTACTTTGAAAAGTCACTGCTGGTGTGCCCACGCGCAGTAAATTGACAGGGTCTGCCTTGAGTCACCGCTGCTATGTCACGGAGGGTAACGAGGTCAAATCGACGACAGCGATGGACAAAAAACGTATCCCGAAATTCACCACCCACGCTCTTAATGAGGTAGTAGCCTGAATTATAATGCTTTGATATATTCGTACTTTTCCTCATAATTTTGAATACCTACATTTATAATATATCACTATTTATTTGTAGATAGGTTTCATCAGTTTGATTAATGGTTTTGAGAAACTTGAAGGCTAGTTTATATTCGAATCTTGGCATTAACAAAGGGCATGTAATCTTATCATGCGATAAACACTTGTGAATTAAACTTTTTTATTTGGCTTTTGTTGTTAAACTCTTTATTTTATGATTTCACTCGTAAATCGATCAAAAAAATATAACCGAGGAAACAGATTTACGGATTCTGGGAAAACCAAATTTTTATTTATTCCTGAATTTGACCATAAAATAAAATAAAAATGTAACGAAGGTTGTATGTAACGGTTAATAAAAAATTAAAATTTACTCGATTTGACGTATCGATTAATGCAAATATGAATATAAATTTTCATTGCCATTTTACAGCACTTAATAAAGTGGTAAAACCATACATGAATTATCAACCACATTTATATTATTGATTCATAATAAATCTTCTGGCAAATACAAAATTTAAGTAGCAAAATAATTGAGGAATCACGTCCTTAAAATAAGTCCTTTTTACAATGTAAGCCACTGCTGTACTATCACTCAAATGGAAACATTTGTTTTATTCACTTCGTATTTTTCTTACGGGTGTGGAAGTTTTGACCTTAACAGCTATTTGTTGCATAAAACATTGTTTAGTTTAAGATTTTATCCTCAAAAAATAATTTAAAAAATAATTATTTATATATATATATATATATATATATATATTGCAAAATTTGTTTTAAATTCAATAGGACTCATTTTCAAATAATTATATCTTAAAGCTGCCTCTTTGATTAGTTCACGCACAGTTTAATTGGACGACTGTGAGCCTATGTGACACTCTTTAACCAAAGAAGTATCGATTCATAAACATCCCAGCAAATACATCTCTCAGCGAGCAGCCAATGGGCTGGTGACATTTACCTCGGTACACTGAGTACTGTGGAGTCCATCCTGTCAAAGAACCGGCAGATTTGTTCTACTCCCTAATAATCAGCTGTCGAAATCTTATTTTGTGGCATGTCTGTGTTAGTTAGCGCAAGGCTCTGAACTGGCGCGCAGTCCTTATCGCCGTGTGCAGGGAACTATGAGATCTGAGAGGTAACTATAACACTATATGGTGGAGGAATGAAGATGAAGGTGTAATGCAAGTCCCTTGAGTTCTTTCAAGAATCTGTACACTAAAAACACCCCTAACAGAACTACTCATCAGCCCTTAGCGTATTCTTAATTTTTTTCTTTTCATAAACAGACCCCACACGGATACCTTAAGCAAGGACCACGCGATTTCAAAACTACTCAAGATATCCGAGCGGGGTCTGCTTACGAAAAACATTTAAGAGTTCGCTGAGACCCGAAAACTACTTTTGATTTCGGTTTAAGTTTTCAAACTGCATTTTTAGACGAGTTAAAATGGCTAAAACGCATGTTTTCAGAGTAATTTTTTAAGCGTAAAAACAACCAGTGCCAATTCTTGAAACCACTTAAGGGATTTTCATTGCCCCTTTATCTTCATTTCTCGGCCATATAATGTTACGATCACCGCTCAAATTTCACAGTAAGTTGTCCTATGAACAACGAGAAGACTGCGCGCCAGTTCAGAGCCTTGCGCCTAGAGGCTATACCGCGCTAGAAATACCAGCGAGCGTCGCGCTTATCATTTTGCCTCACTAACACGCATACACCCCTGACGAGGCGGGCCCCTTACAAGGGGGCTTTTTTCCCCGATATTTTGGACTTCCCATTTAACTTGGAGGTATTGCATACCGCACAAAACCTTCTGGTCATTCGCTCCCCCCCCCCCTTCCCGCTTTCCCCCCGTTACCGTCAACCCAACCATCTGGCAATAAAACAAAAATTATTCAAAGCTGGGTGTTCAGGCTCGCGCGGCAGTTGTAGCGTGCCAAAGCTCTAACCGGCGCGGCGCATGTATCAGGAACCCCCCGGGCCTTGGTCAGTGCTCGGTCGGGCGAAGCTCCGCCCCCGGAAGCCGATCGGGCTCGGGAGCGCCTCTCTCGGGCAGCGGCAGAACTACACCCGTCATTCAGGGCACACATGCGGTGTGCAGAGCTTCAGGAAATACCACGCGACATACCCGAACTGTGTCTGTTCACGACAAGCTTACTGTGGATGAGTAGTTCTGTTTCTGCAATTCGTTTTTGAACTCCGCTTTTAGAAGAGTTAAAACAATGAGAACGCGTGTTTTCAGAATAATTTTTTTTACGTGAACATCTCTTACAGATTAGTTGTATAATGTTACGGTTACCGGTCAAATCTTGTAGTTGTCCTACGCACGACGAGAAGACTGCGCTCCAGTTCAGAGCCTTGCGCTTAGAGGCGATACCGTGTTAGAAGCACCAGTGAGAGTCGCAATTATCATCCCGCCTCACTAACACAAATACCTTACATTTCTGACGCCTTGAAAAGTCATCAAAATCCTTTATTTAATTTTTTAATCACCTAAGTTTAAAAAAAATCACGTAGTACAGCAGCACTAGTAAAATAAAACTTTTTTTTACATAAAAAAACACCAACTGCAAAGTTTGGGTTTGGTCTGTAAATATATTTTTTTTTGTCCTCTCCAGATATATATTTTTTTATATTTCAGTTCTATGGAAGTTATGAGTGTGGAGGCGCCACTGACCTGCACAAAAGCAGCTGTGGACGTTCACTTGGAATAACACGGACCCCTTTACTTCACTGTTCATTTCAGCAAACATTCATTCCAAATCTTAATAAGTGATATTTGATCAGTGAAATATTTTAAACTGAAAATTCTGCCAACAGTTGGCTGACAAATCATTGGAACTGGAATATGAACATAATATTAAAGAGCGGAACTCTCATGGGAAAATCAGTGTCATCCACTAACGAAACAGTGACAGGAATCCACTGATTCTAGTGGAACGGTTTCACCAACTATACGCAGTCCCTTTTCACGGGATTGAATCCGTTTCAAACAATTCTCATTTAGAGTGCTCGTTTATGGATCTTGTAAGAGTTTATTTAACGTGGAAATTCGTAAATTTATTCGTTAAGAACTAAGATGTGGTAGCTATTAACCCGAAAACAACTGTAGCAGTACAAAAATAGTGTTCGCAGTAACACTGATTTCGGATTCTTCTTTCTTACCCGGAAATTTATTTACTTATTTACCTCTTATAGTTAAAGTTATTCGTAAACCGTTCCCTGAATAACTTTCCAGATATTAACTGTGGACATTAGCATTACATATTGGTATGCCCGGGGGCTGAATTCTGGCTGAAGTGCGTGAGGTGCCGACCGCCATCTTGGATTGTGACGTCACGGCGGCCATAATATATTTTAGTTTTTCGTACTTTGAGGCGATACCGTCAAGTACTTTTCATGTACCGGGATATTATTTCAGTGACTTATATACGTGTTTAGCGACACGGCCGGGGAACACCGCGTGTTGAGGCCAGGTGGTTAGTCACGTGACACTTCTGCAAGCTTGCGAATCCCTCCCCGCGCGCCGGCAGACGATTCTCGTCCGAGCGGCCTCTGCTTCGTGAGAATTTTTTAAGATACTATGCGTTTAACTTGCTTGAATTTAGGTCGTTTGACTAGTCGTACGTGAATAATTTTAACTTCGCATGTATTGTACACGAGGTAAGAAAAATATAAAGAGTTGACGAATAGGTAACGATCACGTGGGCCTTACTACATGAGTGGCTGGCACTTGGCGGGTATGCTAACTCCTTTTTCCTGTTGTTTAATGTAACATTCGTGATTTGTTATTGTATTCCGAACCTTAGACTGTTTAATACATAATAAATCAATTTAATTAACTCTGTACTGCCTGGTATCGAACCATGGACATGACATAATCGAATCAATCGGAACATTAACAAGTGATTTTTTTTTACAAATTTTGGGAATTTTTTTTTCCGAATTCTTAGCTTAATAAGTAAATAAATTCAAGATGGCACCCAAATTTCAAGATGGCGGAGCTTTCTGGCAATAGATGAATACTAGCGGGTAAAAATTAAATTAATATGGTGGCGGCGCCATCTATCAGACAAAACAAGATGGCCGTCATGACGTCATACTGGCTAAAGTAATAACTGCTCTGGAATTATTGATGGAGGTCAGTCTGCCGGTGGCTTCCGTAGAGGAAGAATCCATCGCCATTTATAATCGAAAAACCTCACCGGGTTCGAACCAAGGACTCCATGACATAAGTGCGTTTTTAAATAAAAAAAATTTAATAATTTTTTTTCATTAATTTTAAAATTGTCCCCCCTTTTTTTAATCACGAATTTTCAAGACGGCGGTTAATTTCGCAAATGGCGGAGGTTTTTATATTAAAAAGTAATTAATATTTTTATAATTTTTAAATGATTTAATTTAAATCAGGTCATATTTACGGATTTTAAAGATGACGGCCGTAACGAAAAATGCAACGTTTCTAGAATTCATGATGGCAGGTGTGACGTAAGCATGATTTATAATAATTATTGGGGGGATTTTTTCCAACAATTAGAGATTTTGAGTTTACGGTTTACGATCTCAGTGGCTTAATTAAGGTGGTTTGATTTTAGGACTCTTAAGCCACTTTTAGGAATTTGCGTTCTTTCAAGGGCAAACGTCTTTTGAGGCATTCTGAATTTCGAATTTTTGAATGTTTTCTGGAATAAAAATGGAAAATCTTCCCTCAAAACGGGAAATTTTCCATTGAAATAGGGAAATTTTTTATTTATTCCGATATTTTGAAATTTTTGGGCAAATGTTTTTCCTAAAAATGGGAAATTTTGGCGATTTTTGACGAACTTTTAAAAAATTTGAGTAATGTTTGGCGATTTTTGGCAAATTTTGAAGTTCGAGGTCAAGGTTAAAGTCAAAGGTCATTTAAGATGACCGCCGTGACGTCACAATCCCAGATGGTGGTGGTAACCTCACGCACCTCAGCCAGAAGCCAGACGCTGGACATACCATTATATTTGACTGGCATTAATTATGCATTATAAAACAAAATAAAGTCCAAATAATTAATACTTTATTATTTTTTCCATGGTTGAAAATGTTTTTCTTGAATGAAATATCAATTAAAATATAAAATTATCCTCTAATTTTCGTTACTCGATATTATCTTTAAAAAAATGTATTTAATATATGCACAACTAACCGTAGCCTTGTGTTGTACAAAATTACAATATCTTTCTTGAAGTGTTGCAAACTGTTTCTTGGCTACTGTTGTGCAAAGGAATGTTATTTCTGAATGGCGAAACACAGTCCACATTTTTAACCAAATCTTCTTAGCTACACGGCATCCTTTAAAAAGAAACG
The DNA here is from genome assembly GCF_032445375.1 of Bacillus rossius redtenbacheri. Taxonomy (NCBI): domain Eukaryota; kingdom Metazoa; phylum Arthropoda; class Insecta; order Phasmatodea; family Bacillidae; genus Bacillus; species Bacillus rossius. Next base: position 330,938,512 of record NC_086330.1, on the reverse strand, counting down.
CCCTCATAGCTGAACCCTTAAAGCTTTAAAACTGGAGGTGGGCGGCATTCCGTCTCCCTGGCACTGCCGCCGGGCTCCGGGGTTCGATGCCCCCAGTCTGACATTCGACCCTCGGGTTCCGCGACTGCGGTGGTAGTTCAGCTGCACACAGGGCCGCAACTAGAGTCTCTGGCACCCGGAGCATTAATGGATTCATGCCCCCCCCCCCCCCTCTTTTTTGCACATACCACACCAATAAAGCGGGGGGTCCGGGGGCCCTTCCACGGAAAAATGGTGCTATTTAAGCATTTTCCATACCTACATGTAACAGTTTCTGTGCTACTGTAACTTCCATGCATGAACCCACTATGTCCATAAAGTAGTCCGTATAATCACTAGACTTGTTCATTAAATGTGTTGAGACGCTTATATTGTAAACCATATTAGACATTCCTGGCATGCAAGTTAAAAAACTTTTTACCAGTTTCCAGTTGTAGTAGGAATTACAATGAAAGCGATTTCGGCGCCCCCACAGCTTTGCGCCCGGGGCGTATGCCCTGCTTCCCCCCCCCCCCCCCTAGTTACGGCCCTGGCTGCACAGCTTCTCTGCCGCGGGACTGCCTCACCGAACAACTACTCCGAGGAGACTGGCTTGGTCCTCCACTTTAACTAAGACCAGTCGCACGAGCGGCCCGTAGCGAAAACTGCGAATATCCTCCCGGTCTCCAGCCACACGACCCCGGGGACATGCTGTTCTTATCTTCCAGAGGAAACAGAAAAGACTTTTCTCGTCAAATGACTGCCCTAGACTTTGCAGGGCCGTAATGTTTCGGAGAGCAGCCTTCCCGGGGGGGGGGGAGGGGGGTCCGGCTCTGGATAGGGTATCTGTGTATCGTGATTGGACGAGTTTCTTTCAGGTACATGCCTACTGTCTACTACTACTTCCTGACACAACTGTTGACAGGCCATGGCTCGTTCAACGCATACCTGCACAAATTGGGCCTTCGCCGCACTCCGATGTGCAAGTACTGCCCGGACAAAACCGATGACACTGAGCACACGTTTTTCGAGTGCGAACGATGGAGAAACCACAGAGCTAACACCGGAGCAACACTAGGCAATACTCTCAATCCTGCGAGCCTAGTGAACCTTATGATACAAAGAGAAGAAAACTGGAATGAAATCGTTGCCTACGTGCGGTGCATACTCAAGGAATAAATATACCAGTGAAACGGGAGCGGACGTCGTTTGACGCAACACGGACTGGGTTGAAGTAATGCTATCGTGGTTCCGGCCCAGTCTCCCCTACAATACCTATGGGGAAAGTCGAGAGGAGGGTTTTTAGTGGGTGTAAATCCCACACTACCGACCAACATGTATCATCCCTCAAGGCGGTGTCATTGAAATATTTTCCCTCCTCTATAAAAAAAACTGTTGGAACACCAATCGCAGTGATTCAGCGACGGAGCAAACACCTTCCGATTGGCTTGGTCAAATAAGGCAATGCCTTCTATTGCAGACGGCCGCCAATTGCAAGAAAGAAACCGATGGCGCAGGCATACAATGTTGCGGTCTAATGTCCTTTCAGATCTTTTCGCGAACAATGCCTGCCCCTTAGCCTTCAGCGAAGGGGGAGGGAACTCTTAAACAGCATTTTTTGGTTAACCAGTAACTTAAATTTCGATGGTGGTTTAGTTACCGGATGGGGCTATGATTAGAGACCGGAAAAATTCTCGGCTTCATTTCGCGATATGCTGGCATCCAAATAGTTTAGCTTTGTGCTGCTTCAATATTGGACCACAGTTTACCTGAATGACTCTGGTCCAACGAAAGAAGTTACGAATCACAAGCCTCACAGGTCTCACTAACCAGTAACCAATCAGCAGGTGTAATTTTCCCGAGTACATAGAGAATCGTGGAGTCTATCCTAAAGATAATTGAAACCGCGAATGTTTCCAGTCCCTAGCTATGATTGGCGTGCATGCACCTGAAATAAACCCAGCCAACCACGAAACAGAAATTCTACAACACACAGCTTTTCTGGAAATATTTTCGCGATAAATACACGGCCCTTCTTGTAATCAATGGGTAGAGACAGGAAAAATTCGCAGGTTCAGTTACCTCTAGGCTAGTCTCCACAATCCTCTGCTTTCTCGGGCGAATGCCATCTGTTCATTGGCTGCTGGCTTGTTAGTAGTCTCGACTGGATAGCCTGTGATTCTATAATTCTATGACTGAGGGTCTCTAATTGGCCTACAGTCCTCCATATTAGAAATGAACCAATGGCAGAAGCAGAACAAAGATAAAATTATTTGAATGTTAGCATATCATGAAATGATGGGCTAAATGTTTCCAGTCTCTGTCAGTGGGATTATACAACTAAATGACAGTCATTTCACATAACTAGGGATCGGAAAAATTCGCGATTTCGATGACCTCTAGGATAGACTCCACAATCCTCTACATATACTCGGACAAATACCACCCACCAACTTGTGAGACCTGTCAACAAGAATGCTAGTGATTTGACAGTTCTTTTGTCAAGGGTTCTTCTTTGGCTCAGAGTCCTCCCAGATAAAATGTGGCCCAGTCACTGAAGTATAGAGACCGGAAAAATTCGCGGATTCATTTCGCGATAAGCTAGAATCCAAACACATGTACCTTCATATTTCTTCAGTAATTGGCTCACAGCTTATATTAATGACTGTGAGCCAATGAAAATCCTTCAACCAAAAAAGTATCGAATGGCAAGCATCCCAGTTGACAGGTCTCACAAGTCAATAGCCAATGAACAAGTGGCATTTTCCCGAGTGTGTAGCGGATTGTGGAGTCCATCCTAGAGGTCATTGAAACCGCGAATTTTTCCAGTCCCTACTGAAGTAGCATGAAGGTAAGAGTAGTTTGATTCTAGCCTATCGCGAACTGTTCGGGGTCTCTGCGCGTGACAGGTGCGTCGGTGATGAACGGGGCGGGAGCCAACCCCCCCGGACCCACCTGCGACTCCTCGATCACGAGGCACAACGTGGCGACGACCGCCGTCGCTGCCAGCAGCACGACTCCTCGCATCTTCGGCTCGCGTCTTCGACCCCTGACGGCAGACGAGACCTCCAACCAGCAGCTAACCGGAGTGCAGGTGCGTCCCCGCCTTATATAAACTAGCAAGGTGATTGTCGAGGGAGGGGGGGGATCCGACCCCCTTTGAGCCTCAACAAGGGGGGAGGAGGGGGCGAAAATGGGCAGTGTCCGATGGTAGTGACCTTCCCGCCCTCCCCCTCACCGCTGCGGGTCAATTCAATTGCTGCGACGACCCTCCCATTACAAATGAACAGCGAAAGGGGGGGAGGGGAGGCACCAAATTGCTCGCAGTTGAACCAGAACGAAATTGGTAGACGTGCGCGTCACTGCAGTGCGAAAGCGACTGGGTCACGCTACTCTTGCAGTCCACGAATCTTACTCCGCAGAATGGCCGCAGCTGTTATAAACGCATGGGTTCAATGGCCTTCGGGATAGACTACACAGTCCTATATGCAGTCGGGAAAAGAATGTCAGTTCGTTGGTTGCTGACTTTTTTTTTTTTTTGTTGAGGGTTTTTCATTGGTAGACACCCGGAAATTTCGCGAATCCGTCTGGCCTCAGGATAGAATTCAAAGTCATAAGTGTGCTCAACCAATGTTTGCTTTCCTATTGGTTGATTACTTAGCGAGAACATTTTTATCCTTGATAATTGGCCCTACCTGATTCGCTTACTTCTCTCCTAGCCGGGCATCGTTGCCTCACGGTCGTAGAGAGTATGAAAGTTTTCATTCTTACTTGCGAATAAATGAATCCGTGAAATTTCCGTACTTCTAATTATTAGGGACGGAAATTTCGCGGTTATATATATATATATATATATATATATATATATATATATATATATATATATATATATATATCTTGGATTGATTCCACACCCATCTATTTACTCAGTTAAATAACACCTTTTAATTGGGTACTTACTCGTGAGAACTGTTAACTAGGATGATTGCGATTCGATACTTCTTTTATTGGTGTTTATTTATTGGCAGAGAGGCCTGCAGATTTACTGTGCAACAATCACAGAAGCAGCAAAAGTTAAATGTGTTTGTATTAGCAGCTATTGCAAAATTAATCCGCGATTTTTTCGGTTAATAAAATGGTTCGATAGTCGACGTAGCTGCTCTGGCAGCGAATTCTAGTGGTGCGTGTGGAAACCACGTGTGATTCACGTCCAGAAATGTATTTGAAAACACAATTTGCTTATATACCTACTTATCACGCTCGGTATTATTTTAAAGGAAAATAACTTCAATTTAGTGTCCGAGTTTCTTATTATAAGTGTATTTGCAACATGAGAAAACATGAATTTGATCGTTTTCCGAGGTTAGGTGTTACACATATCTGGCGAGTACTGAAAGAATCTCTCACATTTGTATTTTTTGACGTGACAACGTCTAATAAATCGATGAACGCCGGCTGCACGCACGAAAAAATGTCCAGTTACGCACATTGTCCCGTTACTCTGTGTCCGTTACGCTCATTGTACGCTTGAGCCGCATCTATCTCTCTTCCACTCGATTGGAACAAGCATCGATTTGACTTTTTCGAGGCACATTAAACTTGAAACACTCCCATTTGTTCCTACTTTTCCTATCATCGTCCTATCCTTAACAGAATAACACAGATTGGAAGAAGTTAAATAGCAAACATGTATAAAAGTTATAGTTAAAATAATCTCTTTGTTAAAGTAATAATCATATTTGAATTGAGTGCAAAATAAAAGTAAATTTATCAATTAAACTAGATTTCATTTCACTCCTTTGTATCCATACGAAATAGTGATAATTCAATAAAAATGATTCAATTTTATTCATAAAAGTATGCAATCATTTCATCAATGTTTTGTTATGACGTTGTCACGTTAAACTATCGTCCATAAACCGACTTTACAGACAACCAATTTTTTATGGTAAATAAACTTTTTTTTTTTTTTTTGCCGTATGCGCGCTTGACCGTAGCGGCCGGAAGCGCCGCCTCTTCCTGCGACAATGGCGTTCCGCATTGGCGGACGCCCGTGGGAGGGGGAATAGAGGGGACATGAATTCCCCTTACCCTCCCAGAAGTCATGAAAATAACTTGCAAAATATAAGTGAAGTAAGTATGTTACTGTGTGAATACAGTATGTTACAACTTCGCTTACAGCTACTGCTGTAGGCCCATATGTCAGTTGTTACTGCCGCAATGGTATTGTAAGATTGATTTATAATTTTAATCACTTTTTTTCCCTTCCCGTCCCCGAAAAAGAATAATAATTCGTGTGTGCGTCACAGCGTTTAGACACAGTCTGTGTGTGTGTGTGTCCCCTCCCCGGGAAACATTACTATTCATCGACCCCGTATGAATCTTTTGGCTATTTCATGTATCTTTTTTTTTCTGTTGTAAATGAATAAGGTAAGCTAGTTTAGGTGTGTCACATAACATTTTTTTTCGTGAAAATTCGTTTTTCATTACCCCCCCCCCCTCCCCCCCCCCACACACACACACAAACACACGCACGCACACAAAATTTAAGTTTTCATCAAAATTAAATGTTGGTTAGGTAATGATTAGAGACCGGAAAAAATCGCGGGTTCATTTCGCGATAGGCTAAAATACAAATACATAGTTATACCTCAATGCTGCCTCTGCTATTGGCTCACAACTCACCTGGATGACTCTGGGCCAATGAGAAACACCCGACCAAAGCTTTATCGAAACACAGGCTGCTACGTTGGGACGTCTCACAAGACAGAAGCCAATGAGTGGGTGACATTTGACCGAGTGTACGTATAACTGTGGAGTTCATGCTATAGGTCATTGAACCCGCGAATTTTTCCTGTCCCTAGTAATGATCATACGAACGGTTCACTTGCCGAGTTACCTACGACATGTTATTTGAACTACAGCCACTTCCAACATGGCGTCCGAGCGCCAAATTCCAACAGTGCCCACCTTACATATGTAGTACAATACTGAATGGTCGGTCCAAACAGGTTAGGTTAGCGACATGTAAAATACCCTAAATTCGTGATAATTTATGAAATCTCACAAACATTTTTTTTTTTTAATTCATTCTGCCCGCGAAGTTTCGAGGACTGATCGGTGGTCAATGACTCGTAGGCTAGGACCCTTCCTTTTACCCCTGACACATGATGACATGCCGTGAATACCTCCCACCCCTTCGCTCGGAAATGGACCGCGCTTCCCGGCAGCGCCTCGGCTTCCGGGAGGCCACCCGTTCGACCGTCGCCATTGGACTACACAGGCTGTTCGCAGGTTGTGATGGTTGGTTTGGGCGAGTGCAGGGGAAGCTAGTTTAGAACTTAAAGCATAAATCTGTATGGCTGGATTCACAATTAAGTGCTTGCACAGCTGAGGCAATGCACACCGCTTGTTGCGAAATCGGTTCACAATTAAAACTATTTTACTATAAATAAATTTTAGCTAATGAAATTTCGCGATGCATCCGACATATTGGCAGTGTTGGTAAATAACAAATATTCTATCAGATGATCATTACGTAACAGCTGGCCAGCAGTCTACATCTAAATTAATTTAAGTTATTGCAAGCTATGATTTGTATTGACTAATTATAACCCCAAAACATTACTTTAAGTAATTTATATTTATTTCAAATCGCTATTTCCTTATAATTTCCAAGATTTATTGTTAGTTCAGAAATGCGTGACACTCCTAAGGTCATGTCCCGCTACTCTGAGTGGAAGACTACAGTTCACATTGATGAGAGCCACACTCCGAACAGTGCTGAAGTTCTCCGAAGTCCAATTTACAATATCTCATTTTATTTTACAAATTATGAGTCAAACATTGGGTCTGCATGCGTCGTTCTCTGCCTGAATTAAATTTAAATAGATACGCTGCAACTTTACTCCTTACAATTTGTTTCTTACGATCAGTATGTTTCCAAATATTTGACTCAAAATTTGACCCAAAACTTAAAATGTCACTTTTTTGGAAAAATAATGACCAATTTTTTAAGTGCTGTATCTCGAGAACTATATGAAGCACAGAGCTACAATTCTGCTCAAATTGTGGCACATTTAGTCTTCTTTAAAACAATAAGCGTGAGTTTTTCATTTCCACATAAATACTGTTAAAATTATAAGAAAACAACCAAAAAAAAAAGTGCGAACGTTTCGCTGTATCTTTGCTAATATTTCAAAACTCACCAGGATTTTCTTTATAATTCAGGATTCGAATTCAGCACCCAAAAAGAAACATATAGAACGATAATAAAACCGACTAATGGATTAATTTTTTTTTGCAACGAGAGGCTGTTTTTTGACACCGTCTGCCTGGGTTATAATGACACCATGTTCGAAGTGCCAAAAATGCTCTATGGGGATTGTTCAGACTTGTACAAACGTAAAAAAGTTACTCTTAAACTTCTCTTTTGGTTACCTATGCCACTTTACGCTTCCAGCAAAATCTTTTTTTTTTTTCCTTCGAGAATATCGGCAGATATCGAATGCATTAATTAGTACTACAGACTGTAAAAATCCGCAGATTAATTACGTTATGAATTATATTTCAAACACGTTTACCTGTTTAGCTTCTGTGATTGGTCCGGAGATTATCTGAAGAAGAAGTTTGAGCTAATAAAAAAAAAACACTCTCAACTAGTAAGATTCTGATCACAGGCTTCCTAATAACGGGTCTCTTAAGTTACTAGCCGACGAGCAAGTTATATTCACATGATAACGTAGTGGATTGTGGGTTTTATCGTAGAGGTAATCGATTTGGCGCATTTTCCTGGTGTCTATGAATTACGTCTGAGCTCATTCGCTTTGAAACTTCACCAATTCATTCAAGTAAAAATAAGCCTACAATCTACTTTATACCACAAAATACCTGGGTAGTCAGACGTAAAACTACTTTTGTTCTTAATAGCTCCTTTTAAAAAATTTGTGACGCATGTAATCCAACAGTAAATCGACGGATAATACAGCTAGTTTTGAACAATACGAGACGCGTCGTAGAGGAAACATGAAGTGCGGTTTTCGCGCATTGTTATGGAATTATTATTTTTTTCGTTCAAACATTGTTCCTAGTTGCTGAGGATACTTTGGAAAGAAAGTTTGCTGAAGGTTTCCTACTCTCGGCAAGATCCAAATTCTGCGTGAACAATTTCAGTACAATCGAAACACCACGAGCGAAATGAGCGGGGAGGTGAGCGGCGAGGTGGGCGAGACGTGCCGGGAGATGCGCGAGCAGAAGCAGACCCTGGCGGAGTGCTTCGGCAGGGAGACGGAGCTCAAGTGCGAGCTGGCCAAGCTGGAGAAGCAGCTGGAGGAGGCCGGACGCACGCGCACAGACAAGGCGGGGCTGCTGGCCTGCGAGGCGGAGCTGCGCGTGGAGAAGAAGCACCTGTGCTGCCTGCGCAAGAAGGCGGCGCTGGAGCGGCGGCGACACCCCGAGGCCTGGAAGACCACCGACAACATCGAGAAGCTGTGCAAGGACAACTGCCGCATGAAGCTGGAGATCTGCCAGCTGCGGCACGACCACGAGCTGGTGCGGTGCCGCGGCACGGTGTGCTACGACTACGAGGACGCCATGATCTCCGTCAGCCTGTTCGTGCGCAACAACGTGCACCAGATGAAGAAGAAGACCATCTCGCCGGCGGAGATGACCAAGCTGGCGAAGCACGCCCGGGAGAAGATCGTGAGCATGCTGCTGCTGAGCGAGCTGGTGTTCCTGTACAAGCAGTTCCGGCCGCACCCGGAGATCCTGATCCCGGTGGAGGTGAGGCGCAGCCCGCTGGAGAAGATGATCCTGTCGGAGTTCTCGCACGCCAGGTCGCGCGTCAAGGCGCTGACGGAGCGCTACCGGAGCTCGGCCAAGGAGCTGAGGGCGGCCGAGGAGGCCGTCAAGCACCTGGCCAGGCCCAGCAAGTGCGCGCCCGCCAAGCCCAAGGCCGCGAGGAAGGACCCGTGCGGGGGCTCGCAGGCGCCCGACGCGCCGGAGGCCCAGGAGGAGGAGCGCGCGCCGCTCACGCCCCCGCAGATCCTGGAGCTGGTGGAGGAGGCCTCCGAGCCGCCGGTGCCGCCCGTGGTGGTGCAGCCCGTCTGCCCGCTCAGCGAGCTGCCCAAGGTGGGCATCCTGGCGTACGGCATCGCGCCCAAGGTGAAGCCGCGCGCCGTGCGGCAGACCTGCCCCGAGACCAGGCAGCCGCAGCTCACCACGCCCACCAGGCAGTTCCTCAGGCCCGTCAAGCAGGTCAAGCAGAAGCGGCGCCCCGAGGTTGTGGACGTGTTCGACGTGGAGGAGACGGTCGTCAAGTGCTGCGCGCCCAAGTGCTAGCCCCCCCCCCCCCCCCCCCCCCGGGTCCCGCGAGTTGAACACGGCTGCTCGGTGTGTCAGCGCGTAACAGCAACTTTTTAAGTCAGTCTGGTGTAATTTTCTGCTTTATCCTATAAATCCATGTTAGTGAGAAATAAAAGTTGACATTTTTATCGCCTTGTTCATTTCAAACTGATTCTTGGTGATGGATGGGTTATTTATGTCGACGAAAGGAGGGAAACAAATGGGGAGAAATATTTATGATATTTCAGTGAAGGAGGTGTGTTAAATTTTGGTGGGCTGTCACAACGCCTGGAACAACATGCCACACAGGAAGTTACATTGGGATTGATAAAGTAAAAGTGCAAACACCTGGTTTTTGACGTAATTTTTAAAATGCGAATTACTATTTTTTTTTATATTTTAGTCTTGAAATCTCTTGCAAGCTGAAAAAATGCCTGTATCCGCCACTTATAATACACACAACTAGACTGAACAGGAATATTGGTGAACGAATCGGCCAGGGCCTATACTTACGGAACCTTCGATGGTGTATCTCATGCTTAGATATCAGTGTGCATTTTAATTGGAATTTACTATCTCTTTCCAATGCACGATATCTGCTGTTATCTCTGTCCTCGTTTCAGTGTACTCTGTTGCGAGACATACCCAAAGAGCACAACAGTTTTAGAGACAGCTTTATTATTCAATGATAATTTAAAAAAAAACTTTTGAAGAAAATTTGTGATGAGAATTTTGAAAATACATTTTCTTGTATTTCTTCAAGAGCATCATCTGATAATATTCAATACTTACACTTAAGAAAAAATAATAAGTCGTCTTGATTACAACTATTTTTGCCATATATTTTTAAAGCATTTTATATTTAAAATGTTGGCTCTGTTTAAGCGTAATATAAAAAATAATTCAATGCTTTGCAAATAATAGTGACCGCGTGCTACGAATAGTTTCTCCTATAAAATAATAAATTGTGTTTAGAATTGAAAATTTTTCTTTCAGAATGTATACAATTTTAATAATACTGTCAAAAAGACACTGTATTTTATGGTCTTTGAAAAAATCAACAAATAGTAAATTTGAGGAATACACTTACATACATACATACATTAAAGGACAGTAGTTCTAGTTTATGAAGCGGCAAAATTAACGTGCATTTCACATTCTGTCATAAAACGAGAGGAAAACTATTTTGGATGTCTCAAGCCGGTTTTTAATTGTTCTCACACTTGGTTTGTATTAGCATGTCGTCAATACTGAAAGATAATAAAGAAAATGATCCTAAAAATGCATTTTAACTTAATTTAAATGAAAAAATTCACACTTAAGTTTTTTCGTGACTGAACTCAAATCATCTTTCAAACTGCATTGAGAGAGTTAAATTCCTTTAGAGCTGCCAAAATGTTCGATAATCCTGAAAAAATAAAACTTTCTGACATTTTCTCACGCAAATTTGAATGGTCAAAACTATTATCAATAAATATTATGGAATCAGGGAACACGCAAACACCAAATTCCTCGGCATGCATGTACATAATCACTTAAAAATTATATAAACAGGAAAAATCATGTTAACCATATTATTCGACTGTTTGCTTTGCCTCGCTTAATATTGTATCTATATTAAGTAAAGAGAAGCAATAATGGTTTATTTTGCACATGTATAATTCATCATATAGTACGGTATATTTTTTAGAGGAAATTCATAGATAATCAAAAAGTATTTCGTATGCAAAACAAAATTAAAAAGACCGGTAAGAAATCTGAATAGTGTAGACTCATTTATAAAAAAACTCTAAAATTTTACCATTAGCGTGTGAAAACGTACACCCATTATTTTTAATTTAACCTAAAATAAATCCCGAATATTGAATTTCTTTTCACAAGCACATACAAGAAACTAAAACTTTGCAACGTAAAATGACCTTTTAACTCAACAAACATGCTATATATCAAGTTACCTTAAAAATTATAAGCTTTACAACGGACAATATATTTGTTTGTATTTGACGTGTCACTTAACTTGAGAACTAATTTAACAGTTTAACTGTGTCATGAGTGTTATACTATAAAATAACGCAGTATACTTACCAATTGCAACTTTTTCGGAGAGTTTTAGTTGTAGTATATGGTACCATTTTGGCGATTAGTTAGGATACTTAATTTGTAGTTATATTTGAAAATTATAAACACAAGTCTGCGATGTGAATATTTTCGGTTCCAATGCTGCTGGAATATTTTATATTTTTTCATTCATTATATACAGTGTCTAGGAATATTTGAGTATTTTTATCATTAAAAAGTTGGTTTATTAATATTAAAATACACAACGTATGTGGCTCAGTTCCTCAGAATGATGCTAGACTCGTCAATTCTCTGTTGTATGCCCATTTTGGTGTAGCAACAACTGAGGAGAATAAAAACGTTTAGAATATAATATAGCCTTCAAATTAGCAATAAAATGATTATTTATCTGCATACTTTGCATCAGGGATACCTATGTAACTTATTCCATGTGGTAGAATGAATAGTGAATGGTTATTATACTTTAACATGAAGTTTATGACATGTTAAATAATGACTGTTCAGGAACAAAGTAGACTTTTTCACATACTTGCAGTCCTATGCAGAACAAAATTATTTTTTTAGGGACTGCTAATAACTTCTTGTTATCGTACACTTATTGCTGTATAAGCAGGGACTGGAAAAAATTAGTTGGTTCAATGACCTCCAGGATAGACTCCATGATCCTCTGCATACTTGGGCAAACGACACCTGTCCATTGGCTGCAGAATTGTGACGCGTCTTTACTAGGTAATTTTTGATACTTCTTTGATTGTAGGTCTCTTATTGGCCCAGAGTCCTCCAGATTATCAGTGAACCAATAGCAAAAGCAGCATAAAGGTATAATTATTTGAATTTCAGCGTATCACGAAATGAATCTGCGAAATATTTTTTTCCTGATTCTATGTATAACGGAAAAGGGACACACCTGCATATATTATACACAGGTGATATAACACCTTTCACATTTGTAATGAATTAGTTATTTATAAATAAAAATGGCTTATATGCATATAGTATTTTTATGTGTAACGGTTAAAATAGCTCGCTTTCTACATGAAGTAAGCAAATAAATTATTATTATTTTTTTACATTCATCTGATGCAGGGGACATACACATACCAGTTAAAGGAACACATCCTTGAAATTTTATTTGAAATTGTTTCATGTTGAATAAAAGTAGTTTCCTGTGTTAGTCATGATTGTAAAAACAAGCTAGCCCTGCATTGGTACGAGAGTTGAGTGGGAGTAAAAAAAAATATTTGTTAAGGTAAATACAGGGCGATGGGTGGTATTTAATCAATGTCATGATAAGAACACGTATATTTAGTAAATCCTTAGTAGTAAATTATTATTTTTTAAATTCTGAAAATAAAAACAACTAATGCTGCAGGTAGACAGGAATGATCTATGTGTTCGTCTCTCTCAAGCTCCAGGAAACAGAATGACACTGACTTTCGTTAAAAAAAAAAAAAAATTGGAAATTAGGAGAATAAAGGGATATGAATCTTCAAACTACTTTCACAGCTTTTGCAGGAAGACATTTTTTAATTAGCTCTTTAACTAAAAAAAAATATTCTCTAAACGAAGGAAGAATAAAAGGTAATACTTAAAAAATGTTACGTGTTATTAACGTGTTTCCGACAGGCTTCTTGTGGCCACTTCTTCATGATCACATTGTAACCGGGTGAAGACGTTTGTTTTTCTCAGGTGATGGTTTGCCCCATGTTGGTTGGACGCCCAAAACATTAGCGGAAGTGCAGTGTTTGCATTGTGAAAACATTTTAAAATTACTTCTTTTTTAAGGAATTTACTTGTGTAACAACGGAGATTCTCATTCACACTTACTAACCAAAATCGAACGTGGTCAAGCGCCATTTCCGCAATGTTCTGGGCGGAACAATATGGCGATGGCGAGGTAAAAAAGTGACTTCAACTACGTCACATCATGACGTCTCCTGACAGTTCCCAACTCCATGGTCATCACACTAGCGTTGACACTCTTGTTAATGCTTTCTCTTTGATGGCAATATAGTTTATAACCAATGAACCAAGTAGGAAAAAATTAGACTATGTTCAAAGTAAACCTTTCGAGACAAATTCAACTCGTCATGACCCTTTTTCCGAGTATGCCATTTAATTCTCCATAGCATTCTGTTATAACTCAATGAAAAACTTAACTGTGTTTCCTAGATTAAAATCGCTAAAATATGTGTCGTATCCACATGATTAAAGATGAGAATATGAAATTTTGAGGTTACGCAACCAAGATGTTTTTTTTTTTATTTTACTTATTCCAGCACTAGCTGTGTTCGCGACTTCGTCCGCGTGGAATAGTGTCTTTGGGTAGCATTTTTAATTATTTAGGCTAATTATTTTACAAATAAGACACATACGTATAAATACTTTAATGAGCTATTTGCAGTGTTTCACTGCAAATAGCTTATTAAATTATTTAAGTATATAAGTACATAAGGTATAAAGTATTAATATGAGTTTATTTAAGTACATTTTTATAAAATAGGTTTTTTTGTTTTCCTATCTTTTGCCAAAACATACAGATTTTGCGGATTTGATACACGTGAGCATGCCACATAGAGTTTCCCATGGGAAAAACATTTTTTTTCCTAAATGAACTGTCCTTGAGCTTTATTAATTGTTATTGCAAATGCTGCTTTCAAGGGAAACTGCACTCTTTTAAATTTAAATGGCAAATCAGTCGGAATTATTGGAATACGGGGTATCAAAACATTTTATCCTTTTGCCATTCCAGTTATGATTGTAGCTTTTATAATGTTTTGCCCCAGATGTGTAATTTGTAGCCGTGTACAATTACATAGCCTTGGCGCGTCAAGATTTCTCGTTAATAGGACTGGAACATCAACTTTCAGCCTCAACTTATGGGAAGGCACTCCTGATAATTCTAAAGAGTTGAGAAACTCTATAGGGTATTATGTGACTTGTTCAGTGTCCATAACATTGTCTACTGAGAGGTATTCGACAGCATCCCCCTCCACGTCTGACATGATTCGTTCGTTTATTTGATTAACTATCTCATTAGTCGGCGCCAAAATTGCCCTTTCACACAGACAGCCATTCTCGATTGCCCATATTTATTTGAAGATCAGGATAGACATTATTTTTAGGTCATCTGTGCTATCGACAATTTGACAGAACTCACGTCTCAGTGCAATAATGTCGTTAATGTCAGTTGGCATATAATCTTCTCAGATTTTTAGAAGGGCAGCTGCATATTGCCCTGCTTGAGAATAATTATGAAGTTGTACTCGCATATTTGTAGTGAGACAAAACTTTTTTACGTGTACCCATAATACAAATGCTTTCAAACAGGCATTTTTTTAATCTGCCGGCGTACCTCTAGTAATAACCGGAAGGGTCTGTCTAAAATCACCAGCTTAAAGTAGGTACCACCATTTCTCCCATGATATCCTGGTTGCCTTTACTATTCCCTATTACTATTACTATTACTCGCGTTAACTTCAGTTTCACATTTTGTAATGACTCCGTAAATGTTACATCAGAATAGCTCTAATATTTTGTTTTTTGTCGCAAACTTATAAAGCATTCACATAAACCTTACATATTTCCATACAAACTTTCATCCCCTATTCCCTATTGTTATTTTACACCCTTGAGGGTAAAACTTTTACAAACTTTGAATGTCATATTTATTTGTATCGAATCAACAGCCTAAAAAATAAGTTTCAAGCTTCTAGCTCAAAAAATGACGATACTTCCATACAACTTTTCATCCCCCCCCCCCTTTTCAACCCCTTACAACCCTTTTTTCGCATTAAAAAGTAGCCTATGTCCTTTCTCAGGCTCTAGACTATCTGTGTACCAAATTTCATTTAAATCGGTTCTGTAGTTTTGGCGTGAAAGCGCGACAGACAGACAGAGTTACTTTCGCATTTATAATATTAGTAAGGAAGTAAGGATGTTTAATGTGAATAAAACAAAGTATTAAAAGTATAAATCTTGTTTATATTTAGATCCTATTTAATAACGATTTAATATCGATTTATAATTGCTACAAATCAAAGTTTGTCATGTAAACATTGGGTTACGAATATTATAACCTTTACTTATTGGCTGTTAACGATATCGACGATGTGATGTCGCTCATGTTCGTGTATTTTCGTGTGACGATGGCTTGGCTTGCTTAAATGACGAGACAAGCCTTTTCTTACTAAGGTAAAGACGCAAACTTGCCTTTTTAGCGACTCTGCGTGGCAATTCAAGTAAATACGTAGTGCCTTCCTTCTGGGAGGAAAAGAAAAGAAAGATCTCCGCATATGGCTGTAAGTATTCGGTTCGGCCTTTTTAGTGAAATTTTTTCACGTTTGTTTATTGAATATTTAATTGTTTTGTCACTGTATTGATTTTTTTTTTGCGTAAAATGACCTTTCCATTAGCTTTGTTCAAAATGTTACACACAAATAAATATGTAATGGATGCCTAAACTAACATTGAATATTTAATTTTAAAGTTGTTAGTATTATCTAGGATTCAAGAACCTTATAGGCCGAGAATCAAATTTTGTTTCTTCTTTTTGTCTTTAAAGTGCATATTTACGTTACTCTAGTGCAAGGGAAAAAATAAAAGGATTTTATATATACATGAGAGTGTTTGGATTTTATTTTTTAAAATAAATATTCAGTTTTACTCCCAACGTGATGGTATTTTGGACTCTTGACCATCAAAACAAGAGGAAAGAAAGTCACCTTGTACATGAGATTAAAAAAAAAAACTATCCATATCTCCCTTTCCTACCCCGTTTAAGCAGAATAATTTAGCTGCTTTTTGTTTCTCATAAAAATTATGCGTAGTATTTATTCATTATTTTCCCTAAGGGATCGGTTTTAGGTCCAAAAATAACATATTAAATAAGTAATTAAATACCATTTAATTTACTGTAAAAAGTTTTAATATAAAAAAACAAAAAGTTAAAATGAACAAATAATATGTCCTTATAGCATATATTGACTTATAATGTATGTATGATTGAAAACCAATTTTTATTTATGAAGTAAATATAGGGTAATTTATAGTGGTAAACAGTTTGAATTGCACTGGGCACCCTGGGTTTGAATTTCACTCTTTAGTTAGGTGTGTTTAAATGATAGGGACTGTACTGCAACATGTTTGTTTTGACAGTTTAATTATTTATTATTATTTACGATTTATTTTATTTTTGTTTGCTCTATGTATAATATCATTTATTTTCAGAAACGGCAATATTTGGTTATGTATGTCTATGGAAAAGTGATTCTTTGGATTTTTACCGGACTATTTGAACGAGGTATTGTTGATACCCCTCTAAGGACTAATGGACTTGAAAACTGTAAACGGTAAAATTAACGCCGTAATTTTATTATGTAAATTATTAATTTTAATATTTATGTATTTGAATTTTAAGTGAAATTTTGTTATCCGCGCAATTGTTGCGTTCGGAGTTTACGTTTTCGGTAAGAAATTAGGTAACTGAAACGGTCCTTTTGGCCAATCACGGGCCACCATTTAAAAGTGAGTCTTACTGGTTATTTTGAGGAAACTAGTAAGAAAGAGAGTTCTACAATGGCCAGCTGAATGAGCGGCAACTTCGTGACGTCGGCGAATTTAAATCCTGAAAATTAGCTATCTAGCATCAGGCATCCCGGATAGTGGATGATAATTATGAACCATTAGGGAGTTCAGAACATTTAAATAGGATTTATCTAAAAAGATAAATATCATAGGAGTGATTAACGTGAGTAATAAAAGTGCCCAGATTTTTTGTGCCCTAATCTTATGCACGAATCACGAAACTCCCGTTTTTACGTCACATCGTCGCCGAAACTTATTATAAACATTGATTTCATGAATTAAATTGACTTTATAGAGGATTTAAATAATACTTGGACATAAATTTTACGAATTTACACATTAATTAACAGACTCAGTGGTCCTATAGATGAGAGGCTCTGAGCTCTGCCGATGATTTTGAACCTATCTAGCCGAGGTAAATTGATTTAAGTTCCCTAAAAAAAAAAACATTAATTAAAAACTGTGTAGTGTCAACGAACCCGAATTAAGACTTTTGAAAATATTTAAATGTGCGCAACATAACTCCTGGTAATTGAACTTTTATTGAATTACTATGATGTCACCGTTAAGTTAGGTTGTTGTTTTGGATATGAATAATAATTAAATATATTAATAAGATTGAAATCTTTTAAATCGTTTTTACATTGGAAATAAAATAATTCTATATTTAATATTCACAGTGTTGTGTTGTGTTATTTGTAATTCCACCTACTCCAGTGTGTATTTATGTACGTTCCATATCAATCAAATAACACCTAACTGTGACTTACCTTATGTCAACATTACCAGTGAAGAGTCACACAATTTAAGAAATCTAATTTATTACACAGTTTTATTCAGCCCAACGTTTAAGTGTGTGTGTGGAGCCTACTAAGCAGCACGAAAGTAGCTCTACATATTTAATTGGCTACCCTAGCGGGGCCTAAACAAAGTTCCCGCACACACTAATTTGGAGCCCATACGGTGGGGCCGATTTTGAGGTTAAGGGACACCTCAACATTTTTGTGTGTAAATTCTGTACCAGCCAAGTACTGAGTGCAAGTGCACTATTTGTGTAAAATATTATCTGGTCAATTGTTTCATTGCACACTATTATGGCAGACGAACAAAACAAATACTTTCTTAGAGAAAGATCACGAAGTGTAGGTGAGGAGTATGCTACTGCACAAACCTCAAGCAGTGAGTCGAATCCTTCATCATCTGCAGGGAATTCGCCTGTAGTCACCTGTGAGGAGAGGTTAGGGCGGCCCACATCTCCCCTAATCATGGAGCAGGAAAACATAAATGACACTGTCCTACACACAATTGCACCCCAGGATAGCACTCCTACTCCACCACCAGTGACACTAGAGTCACTGATGCAGATCTTGCTGCAGACAAATGCTCAGATGAAGCAGAACGACTCTAAATTGGAAAAAAACAACACCGTTCTCACTGAAAAACTAGAGCAAAACAACACTGCTCTCACTGAAAAACTAGAGCAAAATAACATCAATCTCACGGCTGAGTTGAGGGCTGGATTGGAACAGACCAATGCTGCCATGGAACAGAACAATGCCAGCCTAAGGAATCTCGAGCACAGCATCGAGGTTAGACTCTTGCAGCAATCATGGCGAGATAAGTTGCCATATGTAGAGTGCGTTATTAACCATACTGTACATGGTTCTATTGGAGTAACCCCTGGAGAAGCCATGAGCCTGAATAGATCGGTGGCGATCAACCCGAAATATTTACCCCGATGTGAACAAACCCCCAATGAAGAGGAAAAACTACCTACAGGAGAAGAGGTAGAAGCTCTAGTGAAGAGGAAGTTGACAGCAGAAGCTGACATCAGACGCAAGAGGAAACCAGCATCAAAATTAGCAAAATTTAAAATTGGAGACCAGGTACTGAAGAAAACAACTCCGGTAAGCAAGGCCTGGGAACATGTAACCAAGAAATTGTTTTTGTTATTTGAAGGTCCTTATGTCATCACAGACATAGTACAAGAGAATTGCTATGCACTAGCAGAGCCAGCAACAGGCCGACCAGTAGGCCGTTATAATATAACGCAGTTAAGGGAATACAAGAGCCCTACTACTATGTAAGCAGTACCGACCTAAGCTGCGAATGCCTCGTGATGGTACAAGGTGTAGTACCATAAACAGCTGAGAGCAGTCTAAGTGTAAGTTTCAGACCAAGGATCTGAACTGTACAGAGGAGTAAGTGTATGTCACTGTGATTATGTGATCTAGTACGCCATGTGAGGCGTAGTGCAGCCACTGTAATTTGTAATGTTAAGCGGAGGTGTAATTCCCGCTTGTTTCTGTGTAAAGGTGAAGTAAAATGCCACCTATGCAGATATTTACCCTGTGGTTATACGGAAGTGTAATTCCCGCTATATTGCTGTATTTGAGGTGAAGTGAAATGCCACCCATACAGATGTTATTGTAGCCTGTGAAGCTACCTGTGTACAATGTGTATTGTATTTATGTATCAGTTGGCTTGCACAATTCCTCGTATGAGTATGAACTCAAATGTCACTAAGACATATATATACAACATTAGACTAGCCTATACCTATGTGAAGCTGTATGTACTGTGTACTAACAAACGAGAAGAAATTAAGCTTATTTAGTGTCGATGTAACTAGGTGGTATGATACCCCATCCTGCTGTGTAGACATATATAAACACTGGCATGCAAAGCATCTCTAAAAGCACATAACCCTTTGCAACTACAAGCAGAGTAATATTATGCAGGTTACCTTGATTTAATGATGATGCTGAGTAATCCAATAGGCGTCGTTATGTTGATGATGAAAAATAGAAAATCACTAAATTTTCTAATATTTATAGAAGAACTCACTAAGATTTTAAAACTTCACTATTTTATTACCATTTCTGGGATGAATTTAGGGAAAAGAATGATCTTTAGGATTGCATTCTACCCAGAATGCAGGTTAGAAAAGTATGCACTCATTTCGCATACAAATCCAATCAGATTTAGCTGAAATATTTATTTTATTAAACTTTGGATGTCAAGGCATTGATATTTTATGAAATGAAAACACTGAAATTTGAAATCGATGATTTTTAAGAATTTATTGGGAGAAGCCCCTATACGAGAAAATTACGTCGTCTCAACACTATTCACTCGCATCACTGTCATGGTTGCTTGAATAGTATTCTTCGAATGATGTGAAGAATAGCGAAGAATGTGGATCTGAAAAACTCAGGATCTAAGCCCTTTGTCACGAGAAGTGAAGATACTCCGGCAAACAAGTGTCCACAAGCAACTTCGCCTAACAGAAGTTATAAAATTGAAGAAGCAAGAAAATTTTCTTAAAAAGAAATGAAAAAGATATTGAACATGTGATACCCTATGTTGAAAGCTATCCTGATACAGCATGTTTGTGAAACAGCTGATTTTTAAAAGGAACCTTAGCTACACTGAAGCCAGGAGCCTCAGTAGATTACAAGACTCATGTGTTACTGATAGTAACCAAGATGAGATGAAATGTGAACATTATTCAACCCAGCGAGACCGCTACGGGATGAAAACACAGTAATGGAAGATGAGAGGAGGAAGATAAAGCCTCTACAGCTGTTGAGCTGAGCACAGCAGACTGAAATTGAAAAAGTTACTAAGTTGGTAATTGTGTAAACCAACGACTTCTCTGTATAGGAGAAGATAATGTAAACAATGTGTAAAAACGCTATGGAATTTTGATTGTATAACTTGTAAACATAATGAAAGGTTAATGGTATGTTATGTAAATGTTATTATATATATATAGTTATATATAAATGTTATATTATATGATCAATTGCTAGTATGTACTATGTAAACATAACAATGAACTATTAATTGTCAGTATGTACATGATATGATATATATTCTTGGATGAAATGTTAACAAGTGTGATGAAATGCAAATGTAAATTGCAAGCTAAATATGCTATAGTTAAATGCAAATATTTTTAATAATGAAATGTAAACATGTAAGTTACAAACATTGAGTAATGAATATAAATTATGTTAGCTATCAATATGTTATAATGAAAAGCAAAACATGTGATGTTTGATATTCAATAATGATACGCTATAATGAAATGTTGTGGTGAAATGTATGAAATCTCATGAAATGAGAACACAAACAAGCAAATGCACTGTGATGCATACTAATCAAGTACGAACTAACAATGTGATATGTTAGTAGCAAGCAAAGTACTAATATTGAATTTAATGGATATTGATAACCAGGCATTGTTATGCAAGAATTGAGATTTAATAATTAATAGTATTTATTTATTTTTTTTTCTAACAATGATGTTAATAATGAGAATGTTATATGTTAAGCTAGGAATTTTAAGGTTAATTTAAGATATTTTTGTTTTAACGGTGACGTCATAGTGTTCCGCGGCAAGTACACAAGTTGTATTGCCTGCAGACACTTGTATTTGCAAGAGTACAAGTACGCACATAGTGATTAAGGTATCGATTAAGACCCGGACACCTATACTTAAGTCAGGTGCGAAGGTTACACCAGAGTGAGCTAGACGTAGTGCGGTTCGCAACGATTGTGTACCTAACAGTGATGGGAATAGACGAGTGCTTCCTTGTGGGAAGTGGTGACCTCGCCCCACGCAATCAGCACCGCAGACGCCACGACGCCGTCTTGCGCGTAGTCGTGAGGCAGGGCGGCTGGACGCCGCCACATCAGCAGTTGATGACGTCAGCTGCAGTGCCAGATGCCGTGCTGTCTGGTACAGCATCATCGCCCCACGCCAGACCCCGTCGACGCGTGGTGAACCAGGCCAGGTTTGTTGGTCGTTTTGAGGACAGGCGCCGTCTCGACGCCGCTGTCCGCTGCAGGAAGGAGGAGTCGCAGCAAGGATGCAGTCATCACCGCAGATGGACGTTGACCCATTGCCGTGACGTGACCTGGAGAACGTCCTATTGTTGACTCACGTGTACATTGCACCCCTTCGAATCCCTTTAGTGAATCATACTCACAGTAAGTAAGTCCTCCCGAGTCCTTCTCAACAGGAGCGGCTCAAGGCAGAAGCTGTCGGAGAGCAGCAGCAGTTCCAGCCTTCGAAGATTTTGCACTGCAAAATCCGTGAACTTCTTCGCGCAGGTCTGTTAGCAGCGACGACCCGATAAAAAGTGTTTAAAAAGGCGCGATTTTCAGGCGCGCAACGGTAAAAAACGAATCGAGGAGGAGAGGTAGTCTCTCTCAAGTTGTTTTTTTTGTTTGTCGTTTGGTGCGCGCGTTGCTAGGCAACGAAGAGTGTTGTGTATTGTGCGACGGAGAAAGAGAAGTGCCAATCACATTGCACCGTTTTGAACAGGTCAAAGAGCACTGTTCAATGTAATTGACAAGAGCGGCAAAATCTGTACTGCAACATGTTTGTTTTGACAGTTTAATTATTTATTATTATTTACGATTTATTTTATTTTTGTTTGCTCTATGTATAATATCATTTATTTTCAGAAACGGCAATATTTGGTTATGTATGTCTATGGAAAAGTGATTCTTTGGATTTTTACCGGACTATTTGAACGAGGTATTGTTGATACCCCTCTAAGGACTAATGGACTTGAAAACTGTAAACGGTAAAATTAACGCCGTAATTTTATTATGTAAATTATTAATTTTAATATTTATGTATTTGAATTTTAAGTGAAATTTTGTTATCCGCGCAATTGTTGCGTTCGGAGTTTACGTTTTCGGTAAGAAATTAGGTAACTGAAACGGTCCTTTTGGCCAATCACGGGCCACCATTTAAAAGTGAGTCTTACTGGTTATTTTGAGGAAACTAGTAAGAAAGAGAGTTCTACAATGGCCAGCTGAATGAGCGGCAACTTCGTGACGTCGGCGAATTTAAATCCTGAAAATTAGCTATCTAGCATCAGGCATCCCGGATAGTGGATGATAATTATGAACCATTAGGGAGTTCAGAACATTTAAATAGGATTTATCTAAAAAGATAAATATCATAGGAGTGATTAACGTGAGTAATAAAAGTGCCCAGATTTTTTGTGCCCTAATCTTATGCACGAATCACGAAACTCCCGTTTTTACGTCACATCGTCGCCGAAACTTATTATAAACATTGATTTCATGAATTAAATTGACTTTATAGAGGATTTAAATAATACTTGGACATAAATTTTACGAATTTACACATTAATTAACAGACTCAGTGGTCCTATAGATGAGAGGCTCTGAGCTCTGCCGATGATTTTGAACCTATCTAGCCGAGGTAAATTGATTTAAGTTCCCTAAAAAAAAAACATTAATTAAAAACTGTGTAGTGTCAACGAACCCGAATTAAGACTTTTGAAAATATTTAAATGTGCGCAACATAACTCCTGGTAATTGAACTTTTATTGAATTACTATGATGTCACCGTTAAGTTAGGTTGTTGTTTTGGATATGAATTATAATTAAATATATTAATAAGATTGAAATCTTTTAAATCGTTTTTACATTGGAAATAAAATAATTCTATATTTAATATTCACAGTGTTGTGTTGTGTTATTTGTAATTCCACCTACTCCAGTGTGTATTTATGTACGTTCCATATCAATCAAATAACACCTAACTGTGACTTACCTTATGTCAACATTACCAGTGAAGAGTCACACAATTTAAGAAATCTAATTTATTACACAGTTTTATTCAGCCCAACGTTTAAGTGTGTGTGTGGAGCCTACTAAGCAGCACGAAAGTAGCTCTACATATTTAATTGGCTACCCTAGCGGGGCCTAAACAAAGTTCCCGCACAGGACGTCAAAAATTTGCAAGTTATATGATCTTCAGGATAGACTCCAAAATAAACTATTTACTCGAGCAAATGTCACTCGTTCATAAGCTGCCGATTTGTGAGACGTCTTGACTGAGTAGCCTGTGATTCGATACTTCTTTGGTTAATGTATCCACAATGGCCCAAAGTCTTCTCGATAAACTGTGAGTCAATAGCAGAACCAGCGCGAAAAATCTAAATACTTGCATTCTACGACATCACGAAATAAATCAGCGAATTTTTCCTGTCTCTATTCATAGCGGCATATGTTCAGTTTCCAACACTTCAGTAGCTATAATACGACAGAAAATAAATATATATATAACACATCACGCAGTGTTTTAAGGTTTTTAAGATGATTTCGTTCGTTATCGAAGGATAATATTTTCCTAACTACCGTAGGTGAATAATGTAAGCGTATGTAATGTGCCTTAAAGGTCAAGTATCAAATCTATGTCTACTGAACGTCAGCAGATAAAGCCGTTTCCTCACAGTCGTTCTGCATGTTCGGGGTCCGGCGAGCTCTCACGCATGCGCAGTGGAAATGCCTCTCGGAGCTGCGGTCTCGAAAAAAAAATCTGTTTTAAGCGTATTTTCCTAAGGAATATTTGCATAGTAGATTTGTTTATTAAGGAATATAACTCACAATAGCTAAGCAATTATAATACGCTGGCACAAAAAAATGTAAATCAACACAAAGTATTGTTACGAAATGTAAGCAGGGCCGCGACACTGCAGGTGCAGAGCTGGCTGGTGGCTCCACACGGCAACTGACGTCACACTGCCGCCGCAACGTGAGACGTTCTGCGCGCACCTGGTGGATATCAAGGGTCGCCGCTTCCCCTCCCTCCAGCCCTCCACTCCTCGCGCGACGCTTTATATCAGCGACGTAACTGACACCTGACAGTTGCCAACGCGTGTCTAGAGATTTCTCGATTCGGGTCGGTGCGAAATGACGCGACTGGCCCCAGCCACGCTCGTGAATTCTAGAAGGGGCGCCTGTGATATATATAAGCCAGGACGCCGGACTCCGAGAGGAGTCAGTGAGTGAGGAGTCGGGAGTTTTCCCGCGGCGGAGTTTCCCGGGGCGATAGTGCCGCGGGAGCGGTGAAGCGGCGAAGTCCCTGGACGAAGGTTCCAGGACAGAGAGTTCAGTTCCGGTGCGATAGTGTCGCGAGTGCAGCGAGAGTCCCGAGCGAAGCGTCGAGCGGATTCTCGGCGAAGGGTAGTGCGACGGCGGCGGCGGAGTGCGGCGGCGGAGTCACGTGACGGAGGTCCACGAGGGGTGCTGTGGCGAGAGTTGCACCAGAGGTGCGGTCCAGCGAGGTGTGCGGTGTGTGAAAACTGAGTGACTGAAGAATAGATATTTATTTAGGTGAAGGTAATTAATTTTTAGGCATTTTTAGAAGATTATTTGTTAGTGAAGTAAATAGTGGCAATCAATAAAACTGTGTAGTAAAATCTTTAATTGATGTATCCTTTACGAACCCAGTAGTTTTCCTTCATCTATTTATTATTTATTTTCATTTTTAATAAATCGTAACAGTATTTTAACGTTTATCATATGTGGCAGTCCGAAGTTCGTTACCAAATATTTTGTCGGTAATATAAGGGTATGAGATACACGAAAGGGTATAGTTTTACATTGGTGTTGAATAAACGAAAATAATCCCATTTTCTTACTATCATTTCGAATGTTTTTAGTCTGGCGCATGGAAGGCAGTTGGCTAGAGGCAATTGTTCCAGTTCCAGTTTCTCCTTTCTCTTCTTGTTAGGCCGTACACAAACACAAGAAAATAAAAAATAAAATAAAAACTCTTTAAGAATGCACCAGCATAAAAGTTACTTAATAATTTATTTTTAAGTGTAATATCACTTTTTACATGACATTATTTTTAATTTTTAATTAAATATTATTCAAGTCACAAAATTTTAGCTGAAGTTGAGTTGCTGCATCCGCCGCATTACCTTAACTTAAAATTAAAGAATGTGGAACTGTTTTTGTGATTGGATTGTTTCCTATGTTTTTTTCTTAAATAAAACTGTAAAAATCAATGGCATTGGCTATGTAATAAAAGACAATATTTATTATTATAAAATAAATTGTAAGTGGAATATATATTATGTTCATGTATTCTATGGTTCCTATTTTAAATTTTTTGTCGGCCTTTGTAACAATACACTAATAGGTTCATATTACATATCGTATTTTTAAGTGATCAGTTTGTTGTTATACATATTTTATGATTGTATAGTACGATATAATTTAATTTTCCTTCTCAGTGAATTTTTTTTGTATAAATGTAGGTTTTTGTCGCAATTGCAGTAAGTTAAAAGTTAATAATGAATTTAAGGGTGAAAATAAATGCTATTAAGTATTCAGTAATTTTTACTAAACGCTTTATTCGCAACAACATTAGTTTATTATATATCGTCAAGGAGATGGCAAAGAATTTTATTTTGGCTAATAAATTTTAAAATAGGGGTTTCATCGAAGGTAATTGTATATTTGAAAATTATGTATTGTTTATTTATTAAAAAACATATTATAGGTACACATACTGTTATAGATAGATACCAGCGTTTTATAATAATATCACAATTGAAACAACGACGCAGTATGTTTTCGAGACCACAGTTCCGAGAGGAATTTCCACTACGCATGCGCAAATGCGCGCCGGGCGCGGAAACATACAAGACGATTACGAGGTAGCGGATATATATCTACTAACGTTTAGAAAAACGTAGATTTGATACTAGACCTTAAAGACATATTACATACGATTACATTATTTCCCTACGGTAGTTCGGGAGGGGAAAATTTATAATTCGATAACAAAAACTGAACGAAATCATCTGACCAGCCTCAAAAACACCGCGTGATGGATTTTTTTTTCTGTCGTAATATAGTGACTGAAGTGCTAAAAAAACTGGAATATGGGCGGCTACGAACCTTAAGAAACAAAACGTAATTTTTTTTTAGTTTGTTTTGTTGGCTTCTCGACAGTGACGAGGTTAGTTTACCGCGGCGTACCGCTGCGTCGGTCGAATCCGGCGTCTCGCGCGAGACCAAAAATGGTTCTCGATCACATCTGGATTTTTAAAGCACCCTAACCAGTACCATTGCGCCATACCTTCATCTCATCTTCAGTGCGTTTTTCAAGTTCACGCAGGTCCACGCGCGTGCTTTCGACGCGTTTTCATTAAATTTGCTCCTTCGCATTACGACACCCGCTTCATCGAAAAGTTGTGAGGGTTGCTTGCTCGGCAGGCGTTGAAGTTTTCTCTTGGCACTTCAAGGAGAGTGACGATTTCCTCGAAAACGTGTTTTATCCTGCCGATTTGAAATCCGTCATGGACGACTCATTTATCCTTCCATGCTACGAAAGCCAGACAGTCATTGTGATGGCAAATCTTAATCTTACCCTCGACGAATATTTGTGGAAGAGGGCCAGTTTGTCAATAATGGTGTGATGTTTCTGTTGTTGACAACTGTTAACTGTAAGTTATGTATCCGTAACACATTTTATGGCCAAGTTAAGTTTTTGTGCCATTTCACCAATAACATAAATAACCAGAATCCAAAAATTATAAATGTCTTGTGAACATAAACAAACATAAGTAGTAATTCATTAAGATAAAACGTCGAAGTAGTACAACAGCGGAAAAAAGTAAGTAATGTACACATTTCAATATATAAACATGGATGTATATCTATAAATTTACACGGTGTGGTTCTGGAATTGTTGTCGACACTGAAATATGCATTTGGCAACCTAACGTGTAAACTTTGAGAGTTTTTCTGAGCCGCCCTACTCTGAAGGGTGCCTATTCCAATCGCGTATTGCAGGTACAGTAAAATAGTTGGAATAGTAATGGGTTTTGTGGGTGGGAACACAATACTTAAGTCCGATTTAGAGCGTGTGTTATACATGTAACTTGTCACTTAGTGACACCAGTCGGTTGTATGAATAGTCTGTGATCGATATTTTTTTTTAATTTTACGAAGAAGAGTTAAGTGGTTTGAATTTTAAGCGGTTGTAACTTTGAATGAATGTTCATTTACTGTGTCAGCAATGTTACGTTTACCAAAACTTGAGTTTAGCGGATTTCCACACTAACACAGTTTCAATCTATACTGGCACATGAACAAAATTAGCAAGAAATATTTTAAGAAAGTTCTAAAGGAACGCCATCTAGGAACAGCCTACGGGATCTATAAATTCTGGTTGGTGGCAAAACTTGATTATATTCAGCTGACTGATGTGAAAACTATTTTTTTTTCCCTTGATTTATGTAAAATTCAATTTTTCCTGGTAGCATAAAAGTGTACTATAAAGAACCTTGCGTTACCTTCAGTATCCTGAATATTCAATTATATATAACCAGAGCCACGACTATTTCTCGGATTCATTTCACATCAAGCTAGACTCAACCTGCCTATTTTTAATCAAGCCTTTCCGTAGTCCTCGTTGATCGATAACCACGACGCATCCCTATGTGAATTACACGTGATTGACTAACAACTTCTTTTGTTAGTTTGGGGTCTTCAAGAGCACTGTAGTCCAGTCAACGTGAAGCATATGTATCTGTGCTTCGAGTCTATTTTGATACAAATAAATCTGCGTAATCGTTGTGCCTCTAATGATTGGTTGTTTATTGGTATGCGATCTGTACTAGAGTTAATTTATTTTACAATTCTATTAAAGTAAGTTTAAAATGTTTAATTATTTTTCACGTCATACTAAAGTTAGCAGCACGCACAAGTTTATTTTGATGCAGTTTATGTATCGTGGCTCTCGGACACTCCAATCATATGACGGGACCGAAAAAAATTTCTCGATTTCGATGACCTCTAGGATAGACTCTACAATCCTCTACATACTCACACTAATACCACCTGCTCATTGGCCACTAACTCGTGAGACCTGTCAACAATAATGCTAGTGATTTGATACTTCTCTTGTTAAGGGTTCTTCTTTGGCTCAGAGTCCTCTAAATAAAATGTGGCCAGTCACTGAAGCAGTATGAAGGTAAATATATTTTTATGCTAACCTATCGCGAAATGAATCCGCAAATTTTTCCGGCCTCTAATTATATGCCCTTCGGATGGATACAGGAAATATTCGCGGGTTCAATAACCTCCAGGATGGACTACACGATCCTCTGCGCACTTGGGAAAATGCCACCTGTTCATTGGCTGCTGACTTGTGATTCGATACTTCTATGAGTCTCTAATTGGCCCACAGTCCTCCAGATTAACAATGAACCAATGGCGGAAGCAGCACAAAGGTATAATTATTTTAATATTATCATATCACGAAATGAGTTCGCGAATGTTTTTCCGGTCTCTACCTTTGCTTAGAAACTAAACTTATTCTAAGCTTAACATTTAAAACGCCTCACACATCCATGCCTTACACGGGATTCGAACCTGGAACACACCTTTGCCAACTAACCAGGTTTTCCACCAACTGCGTTGAGGAGGTCCGTCGCCAGTTTTGGAATTACTAGGGTCATGCATATTTCGCGAAAAGATTCTGAGACTAGTTATAAGTCAAAACACTACAGCATCGCCTGTGTTACATGATTGGGTGAATTTCTTTCGGGTACTTGTTGATTGTTACAACACCAATCACAGTAATATAGTGGGGAAGCAAATTTGTCCTGAGTGGCTGCGTCAAATAAGGCAACGACTTCTCTCGCATCCGGCGGCCAATCACAAGGAAGAAACCACTGCTGCGGGTATACCTTGCTGCAGTCTAATAGGCGTTCAGATTTATTCGCGAAAAATGCCTGCCCCTAGGAATTACTAATATTACAAGTTCTAAACATCAAAGCGTTTATTTATCACGGAGTTAGGAATTGTCAGGAGACGGCGTGCTGTGATGAGGTTGAAGTCGTTTTTTAACCTCGCCGTCGCCATGATGTCCCGCTCAAATCATTGCGGAAAATGATGCTTGATAACGTCTGATGACGGTTAATAACAATGAATCAGAATATCTGTCGTCGAACACAGTCAATTTCATAAAATAATAATAATTTTAAACTGTTTGCAATGCAAACACTACACTTTAGCCAATGGTTCGGGCGTCTAACCAATATGACGTAACAATTAGTTTAAAAAAACGGCTTCGCCCAGTTAGCATGTAATTAATTCAGACGTGGTCACCCTCATAAACTCGTTCTAGAGCCATGCATATTTCGCGAAAAGATTCCTCGATTAGCTGAAAGCTAAAACACTGTAACATCGTCTGTGTTTTCGTGATTGGGTTTCTTTCTTTCAGGTACATGACGATTTTTACAACTCGTCACAGACATTCATTGCGGAAGCAAACGCGCCTGAGTGGCTCGGTCAAAAGGGGCAACGACTTCTCTCGCAGACGGCCGCCAATCACAAGGAAGAAGCCGCTGGTACGCGTATACCTTGTTGCAGTCTAATAGGCGTTCAGATTTATAATAATGCCTGCCCCTACACCTTACACATAATAACGTTAGTCCAGACATTCATAAGAGGGTATTTAAAATTTAAACCGGAGCTGGGTTCACTCGACTGAAGTAGTGACGTGAGCTCGGCAGCGGTGGCGGGAGAATGGAGATGGGCCACGGCCCTCACACACACGTCCATGTCAGTGTCGCTGTGATAGCACCAGCGTCAGTGGAGCGACGCGTTGTTATCCGTTTACTCGCCGACGAAGGAGTGGAGTCGAGTGAAATTGCGAAGATACTCCAAGCACAGTTCGGCGAAGCCGCTCTGAGCAAAACCCAAGTGTTCGATTGGGCCCAGAAGTTACGAAGTGGTCGGTGATAAAGTGGAACATGTGAGCCCATAAACGGCGTCCGGCTACCCCTCGAACACCCACCATAGAGTTCAGCCACACGTTGACTACCACATGTTTGGTCCGCTGGTGGAGGCATCAGGAGGCGAGGGATGTGTGTTGGCTGGGTTCAGAGAAACGAGCGGATCCCCGTCAGAGGACGTGCATCGCCTCTCGCTCCCTGGCGACGAGCGAGTGCCCTGCTCGTCCCGTGCCGGGCCCGTGGTAGGCGCTCGAGACCCTCCTCCAGTGCTGAAGGCGAGTAGAGCTTCTTTGCTTCATCCGCAAGTTGGACGGTGTTTATCTTATTGGAAACTATACGCGATTATACCACTGACGCAATTGGCGTTTGTATTGGCTTTGCTTTCAGTATTAATTTATCTTCATAATTTACCATCAGCAATTTTCATCACATGTTTTCTTAATGTAATTTCCTTTCCGCCCATTTGTTTATTTTGTTTTGAGTTCTTTTAGTTACATGTATTCAGGTGTGGGCTTAATTAATTTGTGGGACATTAATGGCTTTAAAAATGATTCATATTTATAATGATATTTTGGTCATTTCTTTTTATGTCAGAGTAATCCACGGTTGCCATGTGTATAGCACAGAACGAGTTGTTGAAATAATGTCAAATAATTTTCCTGTTTATGATCAGTGGAACTGTGTCTTAATAGCAATGATAGTTTTGACTTGCTCACAGCTCTCGCAATTTTGTGAATCATGCCTTGCTGTCAACAACTGTTCTCAGGTCAATCGTTAGAATGGAAAGGTATAATGACTGGTTAGAGTTTTGTCATGATAAAACCGTTGGCTCACGACGCAACCTCGTGAAATTTCTAACCCTATATCAGTTACCTCCCATCCTTGGGTAGTGACGGGTACAACATCAATCTTCCACATTGCAAGAACCATTCGTGGTGGATGTCGCTTTGGGCGGTAAGTTTTCTCGTGGTACTCCAGTTTTCTCCACGCCCTCTCATTGTGGCAATGCTCCATTCTCATCTCATCAACCCCTCACCGTCTCTAATGACTCCAATCTCGACTAGAAGCTAAGCCACGATTCATCCATTCATTCATTGTTACTTCATCCATGCCTACTATACTAGTGCTCTACTAATGTAATCTTCTAGATATTGTCTTTACTTCAGTGAGGATGATGTTTTCTTGGGAGTCTCTTTGCTCTCGTGCCATCTGCAAGATCTGCGAAATGTGACATAGTTTCGTTTATACAAGTATAAGTGAGTAGAAACATCTGTATTGCGCGGAAAAAAAGTTTACTTTTTGTAAGACTATGTTAATGTTTTGCGCAATTTGTTTTATTATTGGCTGCATTCAGCGAAAAATGCTTTTACGCACTTTAACAGTCATTGAGAATGTGGTTACTGAACGTCCCTTACTCTTTTGAAAATGATTATTTTATGCTAAGCATTATTATTCCAACCATATCAGCAAGAAAATCTACATTGTTTTGAGAAATACAGGTGTCTATATCTATGTGAAATCGGGTTCTCTTCTATGGATCTCGAATGATTTTTTTGGGCAAGATTGCAAACAAAATGTTTCTTGAACTGTGATTTAATGTATACACACGCATTGGTGTTATTAATAAATATTTTTAAAAAATACATCATGGATTTTTTGTTGGTGAAAGTATGTGTGTTAAGATCAAACATTTTCTCTACTGCCACCCTCCCTATTTTATCCATCTTGCAATACAATTTTATTTCCGTGACATCTTGGATTTACAAATATTTTGCCTCAGCTTATAATACAGCTACCTATTCAAGTTTTTGGATCGACATGGCATTGGGTTTAATTAACTTCTGACACTTGTTGAAGTTATCATTCGTGGAACTAGGAAAATTTGTATAACATATGTAATCACCCATGTGAAATAATGTTATTTTTCCTAGATAGTTCAACTGGAGCTTGTTATAATACATAAGGTTGTAGCAACGTATAATATCTCTATAATACATGCCATGTCATGCCAAAATTGAGTTAAATAACTCACAATTTAACACATGAATCACCATTTAAGGAGGGAGAAGGGAAGAAACATCACTGGGTAATTGCAGTTGTAAGATATTTCTGGCTATGTGCTAATGTACATATTAGCTACTTTTTCCAAGTGATGATGCTTTACTAAATGTATAAATACAACAAACATATTTGAGAAGGTATTCAGTTTACTTGATGATATTATTGGTTGCGAACACGAGCAGCATAGTAGCATACTGCCCGAGAATGCGTGTTGTTAGACACCTGATGGCTCACTCCCTCAATGTTCGTACACGTGTTAGATGGTTCGTCCACCCGGGATGAAGGTAGGGAGGGCACAACACTCCTCCTCGTCGTCGTCGTCTGTCGTGCACTTCACTTCCTTCTCCGCCGGCAGCGAATACACCAGCCCCTTCATCTGCTTGACGGGTCTCTTGAAGTTCTGTGGCAGCCCCACTGGCAAGACCCGCTTGGGCGGGCAGGAGCCTTGGACCACGGGCTTTATGGCCTGCGCATGGGGCCTGCAGATGCTCTGCTTATCACTCCTCTGGACGCACTGTGGTGGCCCCGCCGGCTGGACAGGGTCGTGGGAGTCCTTGGCCAGGGGCTCTGGGACCCGCGGTGATCCACACTGGCTGGGGCACTCTTGCTCCGCAGCCTTCTTGAAGCACTGTGACTGCCCCGCCGGCTGCTCATAGTCGGGTGGGCAGGACCACTTGGCCGGAGGAGGTTTGGCCGGTGCCAGGGACCCACAGATGCGCGGCTTCGCACACATGTTGAAGCTCTGTGGTGGATCCGCTGGCTGCACTGTCTCAGGTGGGCAGGAGACACTGATAACCTTGGCCTGAGGCTCTGGGCCCCGCGCTGTTTCGCACTGCCTGGGGCATTGCTGATTCGCGCCCTTCTTGACGCTCTGTGACTGCTCCGCCGGCTGCTCATAGTCGGGTGGGCAGGACCACTTGGCCGGGGGAGCTTTAGCCTTTGCCAGGGACCCGCAGATACGCTGCTTCGCACACGGGTTGAAGCTCTGTGGAGGACCTGCCGGCTGCACGGGCTCAGGTGGGCAGGAGACACTGATAACCTTGGCCTGAGGCTCTGGGCCCCGCGCTGTTTCGCACTGCCTGGGGCATTGCTGATTCGCGCCCTTCTTGACGCTCTGTGACTGCTCCGCCGGCTGCTCATAGTCGGGTGGGCAGGACCACTTGGCCGGGGGAGCTTTAGCCTGTGCCAGGGACCCGCAGATACGCTGCTTCGCACACGGGTTGAAGCTCTGTGGAGGACCTGCCGGCTGCACGGGCTCAGGTGGGCAGGAGACACTGATAACCTTGGCCTGGGGCTGTGGGGCCCGCGCTGTTTCGCACTGCCTCGGGCATTGCTTCTTGGCACACATCTTGACTCTGTGTGGTGGATCCTCCAGCTGGACAAAATCGGGCGGGCAGGACCACTTGGCCGGGGGCGCTGGAGCCGGTGCGAGGGACCCGCAGCTGCGCTTCTTCGCGCAAAATGCGCTCAAAGGAGACGGGCGCTTCTTCGGGCACAGACCGCTCACAGTGGCCGCCTTCTCGTGAGAACTCGCCGCCTGGGTGAATGTCTCCTCGATAATCTCAAGGATGGTCGACGGCACCACCGGCGGGACCCTCCCCTCGCAGACAAAAGGGCCGGACTTACTCGAGCCCGGGTGTAATATCTTGTCCTTGACGTCACTGTGGATCATGTCTATCGTCTCTTCCACCACCCGCAGGTCCTTGGCCGTCAACCTGTACATCTCTGTGAGGGCTTTGGTGCGCGCCCTGGTCTGGTGGTACTCGGCCAGAATGGCCCTCTCCAGAGCTGGTCTCCTCAGCTCCACCGGTATCAGGAACTCCGGGTGCGGTCGGAACTGCTTGTACAGGTACACGAATTCGCTGAGCATCACCATGCTGACGACCTTGTCCTGGAGCTGCCTCACGAGCTTGTCAGTCATCGCGCCCGTCATTATGCCCTTCTTCTTGTACAGGTTGTTCCTAAAGAACACCCCGAACGACCTCATGGCGTCCTCGTAGTCGTAGCACGCCACGCTGCGACACCTCATCAGCTCGTGGTCGTGCCTCAAGTGGAGAATTTCGGACCTGAGCTGCTTGTTCGACCTGTCCAGTTGACTGATTCTCATGGGGATCTTCCACTCGTCCGGGTGCTCCTTGCGCGCGACAGAAGCTTTTCTCTCGAGGCATTTCAAATACTTATTCTCCAGTCTAAGCTCCAGTTCGCATGGGAGCTCTTCGTCCAGAGGCTCACCTCTCCGCAACTTGTCCAACTGTCTTTGTATGATGTCAAGCGCGCACCTCGCTTCCATCTCCTTCAGTTTGCATTCTGTCATTCTCTTCAGCATCTCGATCATCTGCAGGTTTTTTTCGCAATCATTACCAGCCATGGTTTTATTTCTGTAAGAACTTTGGTTGGAGATATTTCTGGAAAAATCACAAGAATTTGGATATGAGTGTCTAAAATAAGTAAACTGTAGAGGATATCTATGACAACCAGGAACATACAAATAATGGGAAAAGACATTATCGCTATTATTCAACTCAACAATTAAACCCTGCCTTGCTTTAATGTTTTTATTACATCTACATATTTTATGTAAAATTCTCTGAACGTTACTTTTCACTTTATTATAAGCTATTTAGGTATTTCATATCCCTAGAAATTAGTAAATAAAATTTAGAGAAATATTATAAAATAGCTATTAGACATATCATAAACAGTTGTCTTAAACAGTATTTGTATCAACACATTTAATCTTTGGATTTCAATTTCCAGTGTAATGCTCATTTCTCTTTATTTATTTTTTTATTCGTACACCAATAACTATATCGTTTTTTAACATGGTTTTATTAGTTTCACTGTAACTAACTATAAAATCAAATCTTGTAAGTCGATTTTAACCTACTTCTAACTGTCGTATCGATTTGAAACTTTGCTAGTATATGTAATCCTAATGAAAATACAATAACATCATGACTTTGACACGAATAGTGAAGGGGAGGAGGGGCATAAAGGCAAAAAAACACTACTTTCGTGCTATGGGCAATAACCAGGCTTTTTGTATATCTATGAGACCGGTGCATGGTGAGAAATTTGCCCGAAGTCGACTGCCATGCTCAAAAGGAGAAAAAAAATGGGAGGGGGGGGGGGGTGTCAAAACTACAAAATTTCGAAAGGTCATTTACCACCGATTTTTAGAAAGTCGGAACAATTAAAGTACGTTAATTTTGATGTGATTCCGGGACCTTCGGGCACCTTCGGACCTTCTTGTGGGAGGGGTAAATTACCCCCGAAATTTTCGGGACTTTTAAAAGTGAAATTGTAGTGCATTTCGAGAAATTTATAAATAAATACAATTCACTAACAATGTAATCAAACTTAAAATTTAGTTTTAACTTATTTCTAATTGTCGTATCGATTTGAAACTTTGCAATGGACAATAACCATTCGTTTTGTATAAGGCCAGGGCATGGCAGCAAATTTTCCCGGTAGTAGGCTGTCTCACTCCCCCTCACAGGAGGTAACCCACTCAATTTAGCGAACATGTCAAAAATCGATTTCTTTTAGATTTGGATTTTTTCAGAAATAATGTTGTTAAATGGATCACTCTTTTGGAGAAACATATAATAAAATTTATATAATATTTACTTTCAGTATTATCATGGAGTAATATTGTTTTCCACAGAAGAATAAATAGTACTTATATGAGTATCCGCATGTTTTTTGTAATTTATAGTTATAGCCATGCTTCTGATGTCACAAGTTAATCCTGTGGTGCATTTAGAATATAAACTAAAAAGTAAAAAATAAAATTATATTTTAAAAACTAAAAAACACTTTATGTTGTATGAACTAAAAAGTAAAAAAATAAATAAATTGAAGTAATTTGTTCAAAAGCGAAGGAATGAACTACAACTCTGTTTAACGTAATATTTTAATACGTTAAAAATAATAATCAAGTAATAAACAAAACAATAAATTTTAATGAAGAAAAAGTGTGAGGTGCTTGATATCAGTTGTCTGAAAATTTTTAAAACTAAGAAAATGATATAAGAAAGCAACGCACGCTTCATATCAGATGTCTTCAATTTTCTACCAAAAATATAGAATTTATCATTATTTCGTTTTTGAACAAATTATTTAAATTGAAAGATTTTTTTTTTACATTTTAGTTCATACAACATAGAAAGTGAGTTTTTTCCTTAGATTTTTAATATAATTTTATTCTAATACGTGTTGCTATATAAGCTAAACTTAGACTGTATGTGCAAAACACACTAAGTAAATAAAAAATTGCAAAACCCTGAAATAAAAATTACCCTAAACTAATAGTTAACGTGACAAACGATTTTTTTGCTATACGTACCTATATAAACATGAATGTACGATTTTATGTTGAAATTAAGTAGATTGCACGAGGTTAAGACATTATTTTTAGTAATATATAGTTAATTTAAATATTCGAGTGAACCTAAAAGGAAGTCAAACAAAATGAATTTAAAAAATATACATCGAAAAATGTGAAATGTGATGTCGTAACTCCTGGTGCTATTAAATGTCCGGTCCCCACCACATCTGTGGAAACCCCTGCTCCATTACTCCACATTCGACTCAAGTGTGGTCCAGAATGCAGCCTGAATTAGTGAAATGTCACCGTCAAATTATGGTATTACAATCATAAGGCGAACAGCCATGCCCACAGGGAAATCACACCTTAATTGTGCCTTTAATCGGGGATAAGTCAATTTGTTTTGTGCCTGATAATTTAACTGTATATGCTGTACATATTAAAATTGATTTATAAGTATAATTTCCAATTACTTAAACAAAAACTGAGCAAGTACTAGAGTCCTTAACTTGAACCATAAATTCGAATTATATAGTAACTAGTTTTTAAGTATACCAACCATAAACAATAAGCCTAATGCCAGGAAAATACAAATATTTTCAATTGATTGTCTGTCCTGTTATATGACTTGTTATTATATTATTTATTTAGATAATTTTTGTCCTATTTGGCCCACGGTAAGTGTCCAGCAACTGTAACACTGATTTAATCAAGCTGGTTGGTAAATATAATTGCTAAATAAACACATTCTTTTACCTCCACGAATTCCTGTATCTACTTCGGCATACAGGCCTAAACCAGACATTTGCGTTTAACCCATCTATGCGATCGCACCATCGCAAGTAAAGGCTTAAGGCCTTAATGGACTAATTAACAGTGCATGCATTTGCCAGAAATACTCGTCTCTCCAGACACCCCAAACTTAACCTATGTTATGTTTGTAATCTTCTTAAGCACTAGTTAACTCCAGAAATCTGAACAATGTAAGCAAGGATGATATCAGAAAGAAAAAAAATATATATATATATATATATATATATATATATATATATATATTGACGTCCCTCGGCTTCAGGTCCCCGTTTTCCCGTTGAAATAAATGTCCTGTTATGCCCGTACTGCCCTCGTCGGAGAGGTGTGGGTCCAGGCCAACGTGGCCGGGACCGGGAAAGGCGGGACCTGGAGGGAGAGTGAAGTGATTGCGAGGAATGTTGGTAGGTTGTCGCAAGCAGAACACGGCATTAACGAATTTCACGAGCCGTCTTTTATTAACGCTTATAAAGTCCTGCCGCAGCCTGGCGGAACCGTCGCGGAACAAGTGCCCTACCACGGCGACACGGACTCCCTGATGACGGGGCGGTTCTCAAATACGTTTCGGCGCGAATCGTAAAGTTTATTAATGCTAGGCTGACCCAGTGAGAAAGGGCCCGAAGACGGAACGCTGTACATACGCGGCCCGTTACGTAATGTTCCGTGGACGGCGAAAAGTTCAGAGACTCGTAGCACCACGTTCGCGTTGTAGAAACTGCCCGCTAGACACGTCTCCCGATGACTCGTAAGTTAACAATGCTAAGCTGATTCGCGGTGGCAGCTCAGCTGCCGTGACCGACTGCGGACTGAGCGAACGTTCAATCCCGAGCGCAACGTGCGCGGCTCGCGGAGCAACGAACACGTCTGTCTCCGCTCGAGACCAGGACGCGACTGCCTCTCCCCGCTCGCCCGCGGGTGGCGGGGAGGGAGGGGAAAATCGGCCGGCGTGGGAGAGAGCTCCGTCCCGCGGCGCGCCAGGCTGCGATTACATACTACGGCGAAACCCTTCAGAAAGTTATTGAATTATTTACAAAGACATACACGAGACATTAATGAATAAATAAGTTATTTACATTTAAGACCCTTGATCGTTTGCAAATATATATACACAGACATAACCCTCACTGGCATGCTAGGGCGCACGCGGGTGCGTCCCTGGCCGTCGCACTCCACTGGGGACACACAGGGAGGACGTTGACGAGGCATAACGGCCTGAGGGAGCCGAGGAGACACTTGGGTCGACGTCAAATGCCCCCCCTCCGACGAGGCCGTTATGTCCGTCAACGCCTCTCATTTATTAAATGGACATGAAGCACCAGGCCGTGGCACTGGAGAACTGACCTGCTGAGTCCGGGACCCTCGTGACAGATGGAAGGGGCGTGGCACCTTTCGCGTCGCGCGCGGCAGTGGGCGGCGGCGTCGCGTCAAAGGTGCCCACGTGATGGTCCGAAGGGGCGTGGCACCTTTTGCGTCGCGCGCGGCAGCAAGCGGCGGCGTCGCGTCAAAGGCGGCCCGCATGACAGTCCGAAGGGGCGTGGCACCTTCCGCGTCGCACGCGGCAGCTGGCGGCGGCGTCGCGTCAACGGTAGCCCCCGTGACAGTCCGAGGGGGTGTGGCACCTTTCGCGTCGCCCGCAGCAGCTGGCGGCGGCGTCGCGTCAAAGGCGGCCCACGTGACAGGTTGAAGGGGCGTGGCACCTTTCGCGTCGCCCGCAGCAACAGGCGGCGGCGTCGCGTCAAAGGTGGCCCACTTGACAGTCCGGGGGGGCGTGGCACCTTTCGCGTCGCACGCGGCAGCAGTCGGCGGCGTCGCGTCAACGGTGGCCCACGTGACAGTCCGAAGGGGCGTGGCACCTTTCGCGTCGCGCGCGGCAGTGGGCGGCGGCGTCACGTCAAAGGTGGCACACTTGACACTTCGAGGGGGCGTGGCACCTTTCGCGTCGCCCGCAGCATCAGGCGGCGGCGTCGCGTCAAAGGTGGCACACTTGACAGTCCGAGGGGGCGTGGCACCTTTCGCGTCGCCCGCAGCAGCTGGCGGCGGCGTCGCGTCAAAGGTGGCCCACGTGACAGTCCGAGGGGGCGTGGCACCTTTCGCGTCGCCCGCAGCAACAGGCGGCGGCGTCGCGTCAAAGGTGGCACACTTGACACTCCGAGGGGGCGTGGCACCTTTCGCGTCGCCCGCAGCATCAGGCGGCGGCGTCGCGTCAAAGGTGGCACACTTGACAGTCCGAGGGGGCGTGGCACCTTTCGCGTCGTCCGCAGCAACAGGCGGCGGCGTCGCGTCAAAGGTGGCACACTTGACAGTCCGAGGGGGCGTGGCACCTTTCGCGTCGCCCGCAGCATCAGGCGGCAGCGTCGCGTCAAAGGTGGCACACTTGACAGTCCGAGGGGGCGTGGCACCTTTCGCGTCGCCCGCAGTAACAGGCGGCGGCGTCGCGTCAAAGGTGGCACACTTGACAGTCCGAGGATGCGTGGCACCTTCCGCGTCGCACGCGGCAGTTGGCGGCGTCGTCGCGTCAAAGGCGGCCCACGTGATAGTCCGAAAGGGGCGTGGCACCTTTCGCGTCGCCCGCAGCAACAGGCGGCGGCGTCGCGTCAAAGGTGGCACACTTGTAACTTCGAGGGGGCGTGGCACCTTTCGCGTCGCCCGCAGCATCAGGCGGCGGCGTCGCGTCAAAGGTGGCACACTTGTAACTTCGAGGGGGCGTGGCACCTTTCGCGTCGCCCGCAGCATCAGGCGGCGGCGTCGCGTCAAAGGTGGCACACTTGACAGTCCGAAGGGGCGTGGCACCTTTCGCGTCGCCCGCAGCAACAGGCGGCGGCGTCGCGTCAAAGGTGGCCCACTTGATAGTCCGAAGGGGCGTGGCACCTTTCGCGTCGCGCGCGGCAGCAGGCGGCGGCGTCGCGTCAAAGGCGGCCCACGTGATAGTCCGAAGGGGCGTGGCACCTTCCGCGTCGCACGCGGCAGATGGCGGCGGCGTCGCGTCAAAGGTGGCCCACATGACGGTCCGAAGGGGCTTGGCACCTTTCGCGTCGCGCGCGGCAGATGGCGGCGGCGTCGCGTCAAAGGTGGCCCACGTGACAGTGGTCGCGGCACGCCCTTGTGTGTGCAGAGCGGTTGTGTCAGCACAGCCGGTTCGCACCGCGTAGGCTCCTCGTGAGCCCCTACGGCAGTTGGGGGCGGCGGCGTCAGGGGCGGCGTGTCTGAGTCGGCCTGCCGTATCCACCCGGACGTCGCGTGCCAGTCGTACCACAGGGGCTGGACGGGTGCGGCTTCCTCCGTCTTCAGCGATGTCCTGCTCGGCGTCTCCACCCCATAGGGCGGGGGCTGTGTTGGAGGCGGTGTCGGAGGCAGCGTCGGCGGCGGTGTCGTGGGCAGCGTCGGCGGCGGCGGCGGTGTCGTGGGCAGCGTCGGCGGCGGCGTCGGTTGCAGTGGCGTTGGGAGTATCGCCGACTCCTGCAGCGTGATGGCGCCCGCCCAGTGTGACCACTCGACCTTCGCGGTCGAGACACTTGCGGCACCACCCACGCCCAGTTTCGCTCGGCACTGGTCACACGTAAAGCAGGACGTCCATTCCTCTTCTCGCGCGACCAGTTGTGAACACTCCCTGTGCCACAGATTCCCGCACGTCCCGCAGATCCGCCCATCCGATGTCCCGCCGGGGCACGAGTCCGCACCGCACATTGTCCTACCATACGCCCGGTACTCAAAGCAGAAACCGCACTCGTAATCTGCGAAGTGCTCGCAGCACTCGCCGGGCTCCGGAAAGTCTGCTTCCGCCCATGTCTCGTACGCTTCCTGGAAGTCGTCCATGTTTATCGGGAGTGTCTCTGTTCGGTAATTCAGTCCGTGTCTTCCTCTCGCGGCGTTATCTTGAACCGAAGATCCCTGCTGCGTCGCGATCTCAGGTTCGTGGCGCTCCCACGACACGTTATCTGTCGCGCCACCGATCCCTGTCGCGTCGCCCGCCGTCTCCGGTTCACACCGCTCCCACGTCGCGTTATCTTACGCCGAACGTCTCGAGTTCGCGTCGCTCTCACGCCACGGTATCTCTCGCCGAAACGTCTCGTGTTCGCGCCGTTCCCGCGCTGCGTTATCTCCCGCCGGCGCGCCGGCGCGCCGTCTCGAGTTCGCGCCGCTCCCACGCCGCGCGGTCGCACCTGCTTCCGTCCTGTCCTGCATCTGCGCGCTTGCGTGCGCTTGCGTGCGCTTGCGTATGCTTACGGCCACACTAGTTGGGCGCCAAATGACGTCCCTCGGCTTCAGGTCCCCGTTTTCCCGTTGAAATAAATGTCCTGTTATGCCCGTACTGCCCTCGTCGGAGAGGTGTGGGTCCAGGCCAACGTGGCCGGGACCGGGAAAGGCGGGACCTGGAGGGAGAGTGAAGTGATTGCGAGGAATGTTGGTAGGTTGTCGCAAGCAGAACACGGCATTAACGAATTTCACGAGCCGTCTTTTATTAACGCTTATAAAGTCCTGCCGCAGCCTGGCGGAACCGTCGCGGAACAAGTGCCCTACCACGGCGACACGGACTCCCTGATGACGGGGCGGTTCTCAAATACGTTTCGGCGCGAATCGTAAAGTTTATTAATGCTAGGCTGACCCAGTGAGAAAGGGCCCGAAGACGGAACGCTGTACATACGCGGCCCGTTACGTAATGTTCCGTGGACGGCGAAAAGTTCAGAGACTCGTAGCACCACGTTCGCGTTGTAGAAACTGCCCGCTAGACACGTCTCCCGATGACTCGTAAGTTAACAATGCTAAGCTGATTCGCGGTGGCAGCTCAGCTGCCGTGACCGACTGCGGACTGAGCGAACGTTCAATCCCGAGCGCAACGTGCGCGGCTCGCGGAGCAACGAACACGTCTGTCTCCGCTCGAGACCAGGACGCGACTGCCTCTCCCCGCTCGCCCGCGGGCCGGCGCCCGCGGGTGGCGGGGAGGGAGGGGAAAATCGGCCGGCGTGGGAGAGAGCTCCGTCCCGCGGCGCGCCAGGCTGCGATTACATACTACGGCGAAACCCTTCAGAAAGTTATTGAATTATTTACAAAGACATACACGAGACATTAATGAATAAATAAGTTATTTACATTTAAGACCCTTGATCGTTTGCAAATATATATACACAGACATAACCCTCACTGGCATGCTAGGGCGCACGCGGGTGCGTCCCTGGCCGTCGCACTCCACTGGGGACACACAGGGAGGACGTTGACGAGGCATAACGGCCTGAGGGAGCCGAGGAGACACTTGGGTCGACGTCAAAAAATATATATATATATATATATATATATATATATATATATAAGGTAAAGTGCCCAAATCCCGTCCCCGCTCCTAAAACCGTCCCCTACGCTATCTTACAAGGAAGGTGCTGCCACCTGTCCCAGAGGCTACGAAACACTTCGGAACGATCCAGTAGAGAGTCGACAACGAGAAAATCCGGACGTTCTGCTCGTCGCCGCCATATATTTGCGTTATAACTTTGAGGCGAAACTTTAACATATTTGTATTTAACTTCACAACCATATTGTGATGCTTCCAGGTATGTTTTATCTTATTGTTTTGTTTATTGCATGTAAAATACAGTCTGAACTTTGTGTAGCAGCTTTCCGGTTACCGTTATTTAAAAAGGTGTGACAGGAATGGCGGCTATGTTTATGTTTGCGATATTCCTAAATTCGCCCCCCGTGTAAATCCTAAATCCGTCCCGGGGACGGATTTAGGAACCCAACGACTCAGGGATCCTTAAATCCGTCCCCTACATCCATGTTAATTTTAAGTCTAATTTTGGTAGGTAG
Source organism: Bacillus rossius redtenbacheri (assembly GCF_032445375.1). Classification (NCBI taxonomy): domain Eukaryota; kingdom Metazoa; phylum Arthropoda; class Insecta; order Phasmatodea; family Bacillidae; genus Bacillus; species Bacillus rossius. Next base: position 330,894,892 of record NC_086330.1, on the reverse strand, counting down.
AAACCTTGCACACATACCTACCTATTTAAAATTGTTTAATAAACAACATTTAATAGCATTGCGCAAAATATCTTGAAGCTATATTTGTACACGCAATAGATTGAAACAGTTTGAACTATAAACGAATGTATTTTGTTTATACGGAAATAAAATTATGTTTTATAATAATATACATAATTAATGTCACACTGATATAAATAACTAGCTTCTAGTGCAATAAAATTAATCAACGATATTGAAATAATGTAATTAATGTTATTATTGTTTCTGTAACTCCACAGATGGCTCCCCGAAAATCTTGGAACTCTGCTGCCATGGTGACAGCCATCATTGCTGTGATAAACAAAGATATGGGGTATAAAGCGGCTGCCAAATTATTCAACGTTCCTAGGGCTACCCTGAAGGACTACGTGAAGTCTCCTCATACACCAGAAGAATGTGTAAGTACAAAATTTGGAAGAAAACCTGTTTTTACTTCAGAGCATGAGAATAGTCTCGTGGAATACTGTCTGGACATGGACCACCATTACTATGGTCTTACTATCTCAGATTTGAGACGAATGGCCTACCAGTTGGCTGTTAAGAACAACCTTCCAAATCCCTTTTCAAGGGAAACAAAGGCTGCTGGTAAAAAGTGGGTCCGACTATTTTTTAAGCATCATCCTGAACTTACTCTGAGGAGGCCACAGAACCTCTCAATAGCTAGAGCCAAAGGGTTCACTAAAGATAACGTTCACAAGTTCTTTTCACTTCTGAAGGTCGAACTTGAAAGAATTAACTTTGATCCATCGAAAATCTTCAATGTGGACGAAACTGGGATCAGTGTGGTACAGCACAAGGCATCCAGAGTGGTTACCAGTAAGGGACAAAAACAAGTGCACAGACTGTCATCAGCAGAGCGTGGGGCAACAATTACAGTCATAACCTGTATGTCAGCTGCCGGCCACTACATCCCCCCTCTTCTAATATTTCCGCAGAAAAGGTGGCAGGTTGAACTGCTCGATGGTGCCCCTCCAGGCTCGATTGGTGGAACCTCAGAATCAGGTTGGGTTACTGGACCTTTGTTCCTGATGTGGTTTGAGCATTTCATATCCATAGTTAAGCCTACAAAAGAGGCGCCTGTAGTGCTCATACTGGATGGGCACTATTCCCACACCAGGAATGTTGAGGTCATTGACCGGGCAAGGGAAGTCGGGGTGTCAATTGTTTGCCTCCCACCCCACTCAACAGACAAAATGCAGCCGTTGGATGTGGCGTTCATGTTCCCACTGAAAACTCTGTACGCAAAGGCCATTGAACAATGGTTGGCTAATAACCCCAACAGAATTGTGAGGAAACTCCAAGTTTCCTCTTTGTTTTGTGAAGCCTATCTTCGAGCTGCTACACTCGAAACTGCGGCTAATGGGTTCCGAGCTACTGGAATTCATCCATTTAACCCTGATGTCTTTCAAGAGCATCATTTTGCTGCTAAAGCAATGGAGGTTGTGGAGGAATCAGTCAATGATGAAACTGCAATTGGGATTGCACCTACTGGTCCACCCCAAGTGATCAGGCCAAGAGACATCAGAGAGGTTCCTATCATCCAGGCTTCAACATCTGCCAGAGCTGGCACATCTTTCTTGGTTACAGGATGTCCCCACAAGACAGCACTAACAGCCTCCTTGGAGAAACGTAAGAACCGTGAAAAGCGTCAGACAAAAGGACCAGCACCACAAACCAAAAAACAGCTCAACATGGGATCTACATGTCAGCCAGTGCCAGGAGCATCCTCTAAGCTTACAAAACCACGCAGGAAGCAAACAAGGCGATGTTATGTGAGTTCCAGTGACACCGAGGACGAAACACACGTTCCTCTTGTATCGACCGATGATGAAGACAGTTCTGATGAAGGTGATGTGTCATGCCCTATTTGTGGAAAAAACTTTTCGCAGGACAAGCGAGGAGAAAAATGGGTTAAGTGCACCAAATGCTTCCAATGGTGTCATGAAATGTGTTCTTCCTCCCCAGGAAACAAAAATTTTGTATGCGATTTCTGTGTTTGGATGGATAATTTTACATGCCTAACTGTGTGCAAATAGGTATATTTATGTTTATTATGAAAAACTATTATTATTTCACATTTTGTATTGTTAATGTGTTAATATAAACATTTGTGGTTTCGGAAGTTATAAATGTAATTTTCCATAGTTAGCTACTGCAAATAACACTTAAATCGAATATGGAATAAGGGGGATGGAATTAGAACACCACTTTTGAAATCTCTACAAACACATTTTAATGATGTTTATTGTCTCTGTGTCGCAAAAGGTTCATTCCATGCAGTTACGATATCAGCATACATTGCCATTGAGTTGAGTTGTTTACAGGATTTTTTTCTATATTTTTATCCCTAACCACATCGTCACAATTACAAGTTTCCCTTAGGGGGACGATAAATGGGCACCTTACATTATATATATATATCTTAGATTCTTTAAAACGAGGGAAATCCGATAAGATCCAGGCTTTGCTTATATAAAAGAAAGACAGAGTATTAAATTACCCATTTATTTAATTCTCCCCTGAAAATGATGCACTTGTTACATTATTGTTGCAGCTTTTTATGTCAAAGTTGTTTGATTGTGAAAACAACTCTCGGCAGCCTTTTGACATAACTTATGTTCTCAAAATTATGACCCTATAGATGTTTCTTCACATTCGGGAAACAGATAATAGTCCAAGGGAGAAAGTTCTGGTGAGTAGGGAGTATGGATGACGAGTTGGAAGGCCAGGATCTTCAATTTGACAACCACAACACTGGACATGTGTAAAGGTGCTTTGTCACGAATAAAAAGTCTCCCTTTGGTCAACTTCCCCTGGGGTTCCTTCTTAATTGACTTCTTAAACTGGTCCAGAAGTTCAGCATAATATTGTCCAGTTATACTATATCCCTAGTGTAGTAGTTATGCAGTCCACCAGAAGAATGCTGTCTTTGACCCAGAAAAATGGATGCCATGATCCTTTTGGACAATTTCTGGGTTAGGAACTTATTTGGCCACAGGTACCCACTGTGACGCCATTCCTTTGACTCTTCTTTAATTTCACTCTGTGGGTAGGGTGGGTGGCTAGCTGCTTTACTGCTCACAAATGGGAGTTTTCGGGGGGCTGAATGATCTTACAGCTGTCGCTGCCATATATAATTTTTTCTAAGGTGGTACACACTGTGCCAGTGATGCTGTTTGGGCTGGCAGTACATATATCATGGTGGCAGTTCCATTTTAGATCCATACTGGTTGTTGTGACGCTCTCCCCGCCACTTATGACATTTAGTGACTCCTCATATGTAATGCTGTGCCACCTCAAAATAATGTGGTTCAGCTCTGGGGTTGTTTGATGGCTATAATGTGGGCTAAAGGTTGCCATGACAGTCATTATGTATGATACACCCAGGGCCGGTGTACCAACAGACGAGTGGGCGGAGCACACGAGTGAGCAGCTGCAGGGCTGACTTGGCATTGGTAGGTTATGTGGGGACAGTTTGGTATGCTATGGCTTGAGTTCACAGATGCATCATTTCAGCACCAGCCAATCCTTGGTTTTGTGTAGGTCGACGTTTTACGGGGAGACACAGAGAAAAAGCAAGCCCGTCGAACAGTTCATTGCACATCAGTTCTGGCTGTTCTGGCACATCTTTCCTGACATAAAACTGAAAGCCGCTCTCGCGGCAGTGACCCTGCTGCTCTGTGAAGAGCAACAGCCATTTATGCGCTGTTGTGAACCTGCCTCGGTGAAGGAGTTCTTGAAACAAGCCGATGCCACCGAGAGCAACTTGCAGAAAGTACGGCGATGAGGACCTACAAGCAGAAGGAGACCTGACAGCCTTTCCTCAACTAGGAGCCACCCAGGGGTGTAGCCCGGGGGGGGGGGGGTTAGGGGTTCAACCCCCCCCCTTAGCACCAAATCTTTAATTAATTTCTTTTTCATCACTCAAACAAATTTCATATTGAAATTAATAAAAATTTTACCATTACAATATTTAAATTTAAGAACCTAAAACTGCTAAAATAGCACTATTTTACACCTTAAAATCCTAATTTTCCCGGGGGAGGACCCCCGGACCCCCGGACCCCCCGCTTTAATATGGGGGGGGGGGGGCATGCTTCTTAACACCCCCCATACACAAATCCTGGCTACGCCACTGGAGCCACTTAGTCGCGAAACAACTGGATGGGGCGCACGAGCTGCCCTCTCCACCTAGGTGGCAACATGCCCTTGAGAATGTGCTTAATGCACTGGCACACCAGCAGCCACAGAGAGCGATGTAATCAACCACAACAATGGATTTACGACCAACCTCCCAGTGCAAGCAGGGTGTCCTGCTGGAACTTACCACTGGCATCATGACTGACCTAAGCAACCACCACAATGCCAATAACTGCAGCATCACCATCGGGAAACTTAATGCTTAGGGCATGGAGTTAGAAAACCCACACTCTATACAAACTGATCCAGAAATGGGATCTGTGGATGGCCTAAAGCCACGTCTAGACGATGCGATTTTTCGTGCAACTTGAGCTGTGCGCTATTGCCTCTAGTGCATGCAATATTGCACAATGAAAATGCAAGACGCACATGCGTTAAGACGCAATGCTCGCTCCTGTCTACACGCTATGCTGAAAGCAAGGTGCGAAGTTGAAATAATGTCCATCGATAGTGCGGTTGTTGCTGCAGTTTGTGCTGCAGTTTGTGTCTCGTTCAAGAAGAAGAAGAAGAAGAAGACTATGGCAAAAAGAGTTCTTTAAAAACAGACACAATAATATGTTGCGAGAGCTTCAATGGGACGGAGAAGTGCTGTTTAGTAACTTTACGCGAATGTCGCGACAGGATTTTGACGTAACGATGTTTGATGTAACGATGTTAAATACAATACACTATATATGAAAAGGAAGTAAAGATACAAAATATAAGAATACCGGGATGCATTCAATACATTTATGAACATATTACTCAGGTACAAACACATTGCTAGCACTGCTGTTGCCGAAACCATAAACTGCTTCATCGTGATTAGGCACGTGCAGCTCTATATATTGCTCTGATGATGAAGAACCCGTAGAACTTGTGCTTGGCAGGTAATTTAGTGGTTGGAATGGAAAGACGACTGATTGAACAACATCATGTTACTCGATCTCAAAGAGAATGTAAGTGATACGGTTGTGAGCAATGTTTTGTAGTCGAGTAGATGTTAGGTTCCGTATCTTGTGAGCAACAAATTCTGCAAAGGAAGCATGTGCATAGTTTATTTTCATGTTTGTATACACACTTTTCATGATATTGAATGCTTCTTCCTCTCTGGTCACGGTACTCTTTCGTTTGTTTATTTGGAACTCGTAGTCATAGAACTTTACACGTTCCTTCTATCGGAGATTTGAGATGAGAAGTAAGAAGCACATCGTCCTCTGCTTTCGTTTCTTCGTTTACTTCCGAAACCTAGTATAAACACAACACATTCATGCGGAAATTTGTTACTGTGTATAGTTTTAACTAGTGTTACTAACAGATTCGCAATATGTGTATGTTTATAGCATAAATAGTATAAATTTATTTCAGATGCCATCAAGTGAAGAAGAGTGGAATGAAATTGCGAGTACCTTCGAAGCAAAATGGAACCATCCTAACAGCTGTGGTGCTGTTGACGGAAAGCACGTTGTGATACAGTGTCAGAAGGTAGTGCAACCGACTACTACAACTACAAAGGATGTTATAGTATAGTACTGTTAGGAGTTGTGGATGCAGACTACAACTTTATATATTGTAATGTAGGATGCCAAGGGAAAATTTCAGACGATGGCGTGTTCAAGCATTCAAAATTCGCAAATTAATTACCGACTGTCTAGGGCACGTCGTACTGTTGAGAATGCTTTAGGTTTGCTGCCATCAGTTTTCAGAATTTTTAGGAAACCAATAGAAATGAAAATTATTTCAAATGTTGCAGACGTTGTAATTTGCTGTGTGTATCTGCATAATTTTCTGCGAAAAAAAAGTCTTCGCGGACGTTGTATGTGCCATTCGGATCCCTGGATAGTGAGGATGCTAGTACGGGCAATGTTGTTGATGGTTTTTGGAGGCAAACAGTGGCATCTGATACCGGTATTTTGCCCCTGCAGACTTGGGCACGTAAGCCTTCTGCGAGGGCTCACGACATCAGGAACGAATTTCGCAAATACTTTATGTCAAGAGTGGGGTCTGTTCCTTGGCAACACCAGTATTTGTAATCGTTGCAAAGTAATTGTGTCGTTTCCAGTCATGATGTTTAATGTTTCAGCAGATTGTCTTGGATTATGTTTTCATCCATAATGATATATGTATAAACATTCTTTCAACAAGGAACAGAAATGAGACTAGAAGGTAATGCTATATCAGAATTGAATATTAAGGGCTCTAATAACCGCTTTCTGTATTTAAATTAATAATCATACTTAGCTACAGTAGATAAATTCTGGATGTATAGTTACTGACGATAACTTTTATCATCCCTGAAGCGAATTATGTGTAACATTTCATATAAAAATTTTGCAATATAATGATTCACGATGTTGCTCGTTTAGTTTTGTGAATACCAAATGGTAAGTTACATTTTCAAATGAAGTATGATTATTGAGAATTTAAATATCTATTGTACGGCGATATGTTTACAGACAGGACAGTACAAGTGGGATATTTTTTGTTTGATAGTTATTTTTAATTATATACATTGAGAAATAATTAATTGCAACTTTGAGTCCCCTATTACACTCTGTGGCTGCAAGCTCAGTAGACAGAGTCCTTAACTTATATTCTCACATCATGCGGTAGATGCAATGTAAGTGTGTATATTTGTGCATATACATATTTGTCAGCAATCACAAATATAATATCATGTATCACAACACAAATACATTACATTATAATTACATTCATCTCATTGTTGTTATCATTGTTGGTGCTGTCATCAATGCTGTCCACAGTCTGAAATGGTACTGCCGTGACTTTTAAAAACAACAGTGCTTTGTATGCAAACCATGACGGCACTTCCTTTGCATTCGCTGACATGCCACTTTTTGCACTACGGACTTTATCATGCTCCTTGCTAAAATAACAACGTAAGCTTTTAATCTTATTTTTCACAACTTTTTCATTTAGTCCATACTTTTGTCCTAGTTCAATGATGGCATCCCTTCGAAGTTGTTTGTTTTTGTATTATTTTAAGCTAGTGTTCCACAGGAGTTCATGTTTACGGTAGTTTTCTTTGAACTGCAATGTGCTTTCCTGGCTATCAGAAATTATTTATTCACTATGCACAATCACAGTATCAATTAACTGAACTCTGACAACTCTCAACTAAAAAAACATGCACACTTGTGTAGACAAACATGGCGTAGCGCACGAAAATGGCCGATGATACCCACTGACAACGGGAACACGTGCGCTACCAGACACGCTACTGACTTCCAGGTAAATATGCATGCGCTCGACGCACAGGCTGCTTGCACTTGCCATGCGCTATTACATGCGCGCAGTGCACAGTGCAAGTTGCACGAAAAATCGCATCGTATGGACGTGGCTTAACACCAACCCTTATCAAGCTGTCCTGACCTCACGATCAGCTGCTCCATGTTCTGGTGGAGGCGAATGGCAGACCTGCTGCAGTGCTGGTCGACATGGCACCAGCCACGTGTATGTGAACCTAGACATCATACCACCTGACGTGCTGCAACCACACTGGGCTGAGCTGTGCCTGGCCACCAGCACCCAACCACACATGATGCCTGGCTCCGTGGTTTTGGAGGTAAGCCTGCGGAACTTGACCACTAAAATAACAGCCTTTGTTGTAGAGGATTTGAACGAGGAAATTGTGTTAAGTCAGCCATGGTTAGCGGAACACGACCACGGTGGTGGAAATGAAACTGGACTGCATCAATTACAGAACACATAAGCTCCGCACTAACAATGCCACAGGTCTTGCACCTGAGCCACCTGGCGAGATATTGATGTTGGAGCAATTCCATCACAATTTTCCTTCCCAGTACCAGGCAGTGGTCAACAGTGTACTGCGCAAGCTACAATATATGTTTGCCATGACAAACCTGCTCCAATGCACAACAGTGACATTTCACAGGATTCCAACTACCAAAAACAAACCCATTCTTGAGCCCCTTCAGGGCTTGGCTTTGAGGAGCAACATGCCATATGGGAGCAGGTCTCGGAAATTCTGCGAGATGGCATCATTGAGCCCTCTAACATACTTTAGAACTCTTGTATTATGCTATAGTCTAAAAAGGATGGCTCATTGCAATTATAGGTTGATTTTCGGCAGTTGAACGCTGTTAAAGTCAACTCTCTACCCCCACAGATTAGTGTCGAGGTCGCCATAGTGAGTTTAGGTCGGGCAAGAATGTTTACTACAACCGACCTAAAGGCAGACTATTAGTAGGTGCCCATTCGCTGTGAGGACCGACAGAAGATAGAGTTCACCGTGCTGTATGGGCGAAGATTTCAGTTTCAAGCAATGCCTGTTGGCTTGAAATGCACCACAACTACCTTTCTGGAGATGACGACTCGAGTACTGGAGGGCTATGCGGGACAGTTTTCCTAGGTTATCTGGATTATCTGGATGATGTCATTATCTTCTCTGAGATGTGGGAAGACCAAATCACCCACTTAACATGCATGTTAGAGTGATCAGTTACCCACCATCTCATGTCATGTCATCTAGGAACTCTGGAGGTGGAATTCCCAGGACATGTATTGAGTGCAGGAGGCCACCGCCTCCAGCAAAACCACCTGCACAGGATCGTTGAGGCTGAGGAGCCTGGGACCTGCAAACAACTGCTGTGATTGGTAGAGCTAATCAACTGGCTGCAATGTTATTTCCCTGAATAATTATAAGTGATTGTGCTTCTGACTGACTTAATTTTCCCTCAGTACCGCTATAAGTTGGATGCCGCAGTCCAGAGGGCCTACGAAAAGGTTAAGAGCACGTTCACCCTGGGCCACATGCTGGCACGAGTCGAACTTGATAGACACATATATTTACAGATATATGTGAGAACCCTCCAGATGGGAGCACTATTGTTTCATGTGGATTCCTTGGGATATCGGCAGGTCATTGACTATGGTAATGCGAAGTTTGGCCAGGCAGATCATCGTTATCACTCTAATGAGCAAGAGTGTCTGGCAGTCGTGTTGTTGATAAAGAAGTACCGACCACACCTGGAAGGGAAAAGCTTCATGCTATGCACTGACAACAGGTGTCTGACATGGCTGCACACTATGTAAGGGCGAAAGGACAAACTGCTGTTTCATTGGGCATTGTTCCTACAATATTTTGACTTTGAGGTCGAACACTTCTCTGGAACAGAAAACCAGTTGCCTCTCTTGTTGTCACATGAACCTGATAAGCTAGGCGAGCTAGTCGACAGCCCTAACAGCAGGGGCATAGCCAGGTGGGGTGTTTTGGGTGTTCAAACACCCCCCGAAATATTAAAAAAAAATGTACTTATGACAAAATTTACACTTGTCTAGCTGTTGCAAATGCACTTAGATGAAACTAAGAAAGAACCCTTGAGCCGATAACCCTCAATATTCAGCAATGAGTTTTCAACAGTGTCTCGTTAAAAATATCATAAAGTTGGGACACAAATTTATGTTATTTAAGTCCAATATTTTAATTACGAAAGTGCTTAAATAGCACCAATTTGCAAATTAAAATCAAAATTTTTCCGGGGGACCCGGACCCCCCTCTCTATTACAGAGGCAGGGTGTAAGTAAACACCCCCTGAAAAGAAATCCTGGCTACGCCCCTGCTAACAGACTAAATGGCCAAGACTCTACCTGTAAAAGAAATACCGCCGACGCACAAGGGGATGATGATGCCCGAAACCTCTGCAGGGTGCACCACCGACGTGTGCTCGAGGCCCAGAGGATCTCACCGGAAGCCAATCGGCGGCACCAGAAGGCAGCCACTGTAACTTAAGAGACATGGTGCATACAAGATGGCTTAGTTTTGAACCATATACCCGAAGAAAACACAAAGTGGATGATGTACGTATAACCCTAGGAAGCAGTACTCAGGTTCTATCACGACCACGATTTGGCTGGCCATCTCGGCACAGACCAAACCCGACATGCTGTATGCCAGAGCTAACATTAGTCTGGCTCTGGTCGTGACGTACATGAATACGTGTGCGAGTGGGATATATGGACGGCTTTTATATAAATGGAACCAAGCACCATTCAGTCACAACTGAGAAAAGACTGTTCAAAGTATCCATTTGTCAAAAAAATAATGAAACATCTACATAAAAAAAATCACTGTAAAATATTTTAACATGTATAATAAGCTGCTTTATCATTATGCATAACATTGTGAATTCTCTTCCTATCATAGTTTAATCAGTAAAAATGGCTGTTGGTTCTCTTTGAATAAAATAAAGTAGAGTTTCTTTAAAAAAGAACCAAGTATAACGGAACATGAATGCCATGGTCACATCAAACAAACAAATAATATACCATTTTAATTACCTTAATACCCATCGTTCAGTAATTGTCCATTGCAAATCTACATTATCAGTTTTAAAACAATCTGGCAAGTGTTCTTCATCTGTCGGATATAAGCTTTGTGTTAAAAATGCCAGATACCCTGAAAGCATAGCTTATACCATATGAGATGACAAATAAATCACAAAAATGTTCTTAAAAGTCAGTTGTTTATGAGAAACTATTACATACACATTTCAGCATAAAACACATAAGCAATTTATTATTCATCTACCATTGTGAAGTCTGCGTTATTCCCAAAGCCATCTATGTCATCTTCAACCTCTGTACTCGACTGAAATTTCTGATAAAAATGCCAGACTCCTTGAGGTATAAGATGACAAATAGATTTAATATCCTTAAGCTTTTCCTTACTTATAGGCTTTCCTTCAGGCCACAGGGAAATTAATTTAGATTATTGAAATCCATCTGAGGGTCTCCCTCGTCGCTTGTTTTTGTTAATGTTAACATCAATGAAAGTTTCTTGAGAATGGCTGGTCTTCATCTGAAGAACTTGTGGTTTACATCTCTCCAATTTAATTTGACTAACTGTGAGCCAGTTAATTTTATTTCCTTCTGTGTCAATCTTCCTGTTGGTGATCTCTTTCTCTATTTGACTGGTCCCTTTAAAATCGTCATTCTGCATTTGTGTCACAACAAATTTTCTCTTTTTACGGCATCCTTCCATTACCTTTATGTAGTCCTCCAAAGTATACAGTCGCTGTTGTTTTATGGCAGATTCCACATCGCCAAAATCAGAATCATTCGGGAGGTAAATGTGACCTGAAACTAAATACTTAAGTGTCACAGAATTCAGTGAGTTTAGATCACCAAACAATGTGTTCATCATTAGTACCATTTTGATATTCCTATTCTGGCCCCCACACGAGTCAGACCACAAAATGATGTCTGTGACATTCCTTCCGACATGAGTAACAATATGCTTTCGCAAGCTGGAACCCACTTCTTAGGCACCTCTTCCGGCAGTGCCTTCTACCCAAACATAAAAGAAACTTTTGGATTCTTTCCCAGAGTGTATCCCAGTATTATAAACCCATATTTGTTGGGATTCTAGGCAGAGGCAATGTTTTCTCCATGTCATAACATAACGTTTCCACATTTTCACATTCCTTTGCAGTCTTAAGATCACGATTCATTGCATCTCTTGCTTCTTCAGCTTCTGACTGATGCACATTTAACTCATTCATAATTGTTTCCTTTTCAATGTTGTTGCAGTTTTGCATTGCTGCATGAAATCTGTTACATGCATTGCATGTATCTTTTTTCAGCTTTTTCCATTTGATATTAAAATCTCTGTGAAGTATCATTCTGTAGCAACTAAAACTTACTGCTCCATATCCTTCATTTTCCTCTTTGTATAATTCATACATTTTTGATTCTGTAAGTTCTGTAGATAGGTATTCTGTATCACCACTCACTCGCCGACAGTAATGTGATTTATACCTAGGAAACTTGTTGATGTGATCCTTAATTTTTTGAATTTCTACTGGAGGAATTCGAGGCACACCTTTTCTGTGAGTTCCTCTCTTGTCAGTTACACAATCGGAGCGAATTTTGTTCAGTGATGTGTTGACTCGTTTTGTTGTTACTCCCAAGGTATGAGTAAACATTTCTCTGTAGACATTCACTTTATTCAGTTCGTATTTTCTAGTGTATTGTCGTTTTTTAGATGATGACCTCTTTATTTTAACATTTACCTCTTGAATATGTGCAGGAATGAAAGCAGTCTGGCAATCATAAAATCCTAAATCCCACAATTTATCAATATTTTTTTTTTCTGGAATCAATATTAACATTGTCTTTGCATCGTTTGGGGCAGTTGCAATTAAAATAATTGAATTTCTTGGGACTACAGTTAGTACCTTTAACTACGAAATGAGGTTTGTTGCTGTCTTTTAGTTTTTTCCGTGACTGACATGTTTGCCTTACATGCTTTCGTTTTCTCCTCTTTTTAGGTCTACCTCCTTTCTTGAGTCGTTTGTCCATCTAACTTTTCAGGTACATTACTAATATCTTCATTCTCTTCCTCTATGTCTTTGGTCGTTCTATGTTCACCTTCATTGCCTGAATCTAAATGTGGAGTGTAGTCTGGATCTTGAACACTATCATCCCAGTCTTCATCATCATATGTATAATCCTTTTGACAATATACATCATGATCTTGAGGTGTTCTACTCTGTAAAAAAACACACAATAACAAATCTAATATTAATTCATATAATTTGATACCCTCAAGTATTTCAAAATCTACTGCCGTCGTCCGGGGTCTCGGGCTCGAGTCCTGGTGCGGTTCCTAGGGAGAGTGGCTGTTGCAAATGTAATGAGTCCGGGTGGGCGCCAGACTAGTTCTGGTGCTAGTCGGTAGTTGGGTCGTGGGGTCGATTGCCCTGCGTGGCCTACTAGGACCGTCGGCGGTGTTGCGTGGGTTTAAGGAATTCCCTACTCGGCGGTGGTTGGGGGTAGCAGGTTTAAAGAAGCGTACGCTGAAGTGAGGTAATAAATGACGTGCGTCATTTATTCAGTCTACGGTGGCTCTGGGGTAACGTTGTTGGTTACACGCCACGTCGTACAACAGGTGACGTCACAAGATACAAATTACACAATTACACGTAACTAAGTCTGAGAGTTACTGAATTACCGTAGCACAAGTTTACAAAAGGAATGTTACACGAGGTTGCGTTATACAAGTTTACGAATGTTACGTGGAGAGATGCGTCGCACAAGTTTACAAAGAAATGTTACACGAGGTTGCGTTGCACAAGTTTACAAAAGAAAATGTTACACGAGGGTGCGTTGCACAAGGTTACAAAGAAATGTTACAAAGTCACTAATTATTCCGTATTATCGTGTCCCTAGGCGTTTCTGAGCCTGGCTGCTCAACGAGGGGTGAGGGTGATTGGAGGCGGCCAATCCCGTAGATCTGCGTATCGAGGCGGTTCTCGCGTCCACGGCAGTGGAGCGCGGACCGCAGCTAAATTCGCTCAAAAGTTCCCTTACGGGGAGTGTCAGTGCCGGAGCGACTGAGTTTAACCGAAGTTCTGTCCTCGGGAGACGGCCCGTACCGGATACTGAACCTACCCCGCGGACCAAGTGTGGTGCAGGGGGGGGGGTTTGATATTTATGCGGCCGGATTAGGTCCTGGACCGAAAAACTGGACCGGGTACACACGGAGAGATTATTAAAAAGGGGTTTGAAGAATGACTATATTTACCAGAAGTGAACTCGGTGTGGACAAAGGATGATGTCTCTCCGTGGGACGTGCGTCCGCCCCGGTCCACGAGTCGCGCTGTACTGGCGTCATGTCATGGCGTCCGGCCGAGGCTCGGTGGACCTCGCGCCAGGGTTGACCTCATTACGTTAGTTTCTGATCTGATATGTTAATAAGAGAATTTAATGATGTTAAATTCTTACATTAATTATAAAGGCTGAATCAAGGTCATTCGTCCCTTCTACGAATTGAAAGTTATTATATTTAAGAATTATTATGTTTGAATTTTTACGTCACACCAGCGACTGTTCGTCTCTTGTCGGATTGCTCTGGTGGGTTAATGACGCAACCCAAAGGTTTGAATAATTATGTCATAAGGTCTGATTGGCTGATTCAGGCAGAAGGCCGCCAGGGGGACACTCACACGCGTATTGCTGTAGTTACACACGTGAGTGCCCGGGCACTCCTACGTCGCACTTTCGTTGACCAACTTCAAATAAATACGTAACACTGTTTAATAATCTATGTTTGTTTTTTAATGTGGTTGGTTTTACTGACGGTCTGTTTATTTTGGGGGGGCCGGGTTCTACCTTGGTTGCTGGTGGCTCGCCTGACTCGGGTGGGCCATGGCTAGGGGCGCGTTCCGTTAGCGGGGGTGAATACTGGCGGTTGCAGGTCGGGCTTTAGGGTGGCCTTCGGTCGGACGACGTCAAACGCCCCCCCCCCCCTCGAGAAGCACGACCTTGCGCCACCAGTGACCCCGCTACGTGGGGGCGCCCCTAGCTTCAGCAGCAGCTCCAGCCAGGTGGTGCTCGCGGCGGCCGCAGCTGGTAGGGCCTGCGTACTGGGTCCAGGTCGTCCCACGTCGAACAGCCTGGTGTTGGTTCGTCGGCGTGGTCCGGCAGCTGATAGGGCCCACGCTCTGGACCTGGTGCGTCCCGCGTCGAGTGCCCGAGGTGGTCCGGCAGCTGGTAGGGCCCGCGCTCTGGACCTGGGGCGTCCCGCGTCGAGTGTCCGAGGTGGTCCGGCAGCTGGTAGGGCCTGCGCTCTGGACCTGGGGCGTCCCGCGTCGAGTGTCCGAGGTGGTCCGGCAGCTGGTAGGGCCCGCGCTCTGGACCTGTTGCGTCCCGCGTCGAGTGACCGAGGTGGTCCGGCAGCTGGTAGGGCCCGCGCTCTGGAACTGGGGCATCCCGCGTCGAGTGTCCGAGGTGGTCCGGCAGCTGGTAGGGCCCGCGCTCTGGACCTGGGTGGTCCCGAGTCGGGAGTCCGGGTGCTGGGACGTTGGCGGAGGGCCGTGGCGCCTTCCCCCGTACGTAGTCGTCCAGGTACCTGGGTGGTCGGCGATTCCTCGGGGGGAGGTTCCCTGGGGCTTCTCCCGGGCCCGGGGGCTCGTGGGGCGATGTGGTGGCGTCTGGCCGTAGGTCGTCCGGGGCTGAACGCGGCGTAGTGTGGTACGGACGTCTCTCCCGCTCTGGGATGCCAGGCGGACCCAGGTCAGTGGTCTCTACGTCTGGTTCCGTCACCACGGGGATGGTCTCAGCCTCGCCGTCCTCTGTCAGGGTGCTGAGGGGGTCCGAGAGCTCAGTGATCGAGAGTGTCTCGACGCCGTCTTCTGGCTGTCTCGGTGTAGTCGTGGGTTCGTCAGTGTCCGGAGGCCACTCGATGAGGGGTCCTTGGGGCTCGTCTTCGAGGGTAGGTGTCCCGCTGGGCTCGTCGGCTACCTCTGGTGCCGGTGTGGCCGTCGTGTCCTCGTACACGAGCGTCTGTGGTCGGCTCTGACCAGTTGGTCTTCGTGCCGGGGTGGTCTCGGCGGGCGTGTCCCCCTCCGGCGCTCCCTCGGTGTCCGGTGTGGGTGCTACCTCCTCGTGGGGGGGGTTCTCCCCGGGTAGGTGGGCCAGCCGCAGATCGTCGCGGTGTACCTTCCTGTCCCGTCTCTCGCTGGTGCGTATCAGGAAAGTGGTCCTCCCGAGCCGTCGGCGTACGGGGTGGGGACCGCTCCACCTTGGGGCGAGTCCAGCGCAATAGTTGCGGGGCGCGTTGGAGAGGGGGTGCACGCGGACAAACACCTGGTCGCCTACCCGCACCGCGGGCGGGGGGTGTTCGGTCGTGGGTGATATTTCCTGGGCGTATCGTCTCTGACGTTGTCGAGCCTCGTCGTGTTCGACGGTGCGCCGTTGATCGCGGTCGGCTGTGTCTTCCGCCGGGTGGGGTGGTCCGTGTGTGGTCCATTCCCCTGGCAGTGGCAGGTTGTGCCCCTGCACCATCTCTGCCGGTGTGGGGCCGGTGGCGGCGTTGGTGCGTCTCCGGACGCAGAACAGTGCGTCTGGCACGTGGGTATCCCACTGAGTGTGGTCCGCCCCCAGTCGTATGCGCAGTTGCGCCTTTAGCTCCTGGTTCCGTCGTTCGGTGGGGTTTGCCCTCGGGTGGTAGGCTGGCGTCGTGTGGTGTTCGACCTCATGGTCGGTGCACCAGGTCTTCCACTGACGGCCCAGGAACTGGCTGGCGTTGTCTGTTAAGATGGACTGGGGGTAGCCCCAACGTGACAGAAACTCGTTGGTCAGGATGTGAAGTAGAGTGGTGGTCCTGATGTTGCTGCACGGGTACGCTTCGGTCCACCGCGTGAACAAGTCTGTCACGACAAGCAGGAAGCGTTTCCCGCGGGGCGTGCGGGGGTAGGGGCCCATCACGTCCAGCGCGATGGTCTGGAAAGCGGTGGTGGGCTCCCTGGGTCGTTGTTACTCCTCCCCGTCCCGTCGGCGTGCCTTTCGTCTCTGACAGACCTCGCACTCGCGTACGTATTCACGGACGTCGTGGGTCAGACCTGGCCAGTGGTAGTGTCGGCCCACTTCGCGGCGGGTCTGGTCCGTCCCGGGGTGCCCGGCGAGGTCGTGGTCGTGATGGAACCGCAACGTGGCCTCTCGCGCCTCTGTGGGGACGTAGGTTCGCCAGTCGCCGTGGTTGCCTGGGGTCCGTGTCATGACTACGCCGTCCTGCACGCGCCAGGTACCGTGTTCGGCCGCGGGGATCTGTCGACGCCGGCGGTCGGCGTCGGGTGACGTCTCCTGGGCCTGGCATACGCGTCGATACAGGTCGGCGGCAGTGTTAGGCGGTCCTTCCTCGTCCTGGGCTTCGGCCGTGAGGCGGCTACACGTAGTGTCGCCGTGTTCGGGTGCGTTTGGCGTGACTGGGGGTAACATGGCGTCCCAGTCGTCGTCGTCCCGCAGTTCGGTGTTCTGGTCGGGTTCCCGTGATAACAGGTCGGGCAGCTGATTTACGGTGCCGGGGACATGCTCTACCTCAAAATCAAATGATTGGAGAAACAAGGCCCACCGAATCAGCTTGCCCTTCCTGCCCTGCATTGTGTGCAGCCACGTCAGGCATCGGTTATCCGTCCTAAGTGTGAATTTCTTTCCCTCGAGGTGTGGCCGGTACTTTTTCATGGCCCAGACTACAGCTAGGCACTCCTGCTCGTTGCTGTGATATCAGCGCTCCGCCGAACCGAGTTTTGCGCTAGCGTAGTCTGTGACCTCACGCTCACCGTCCGGGCCTACGTGGTATAGTACCGCGCCCACCCCGAGGTTACTCGCGCCCGTCTGTAGGTAGAGGCGACATTCTGGGTTTACCCGCGTGAGCGTGTGACACTGTGTGAAGGCGAGTTTAACATCCTCGAATGCGCGCTGGGCGTTGTCGTTCCACCAGTACCGTGACTGGGGTGACAGGAGGTCCGTCAGGGGGGCTATTGTCCTCGAGAAGTTAGGGACGTAGCACCGGAGCCAGTTGATCAGGCCGATGAAGCGCTGTAGCTGTTTCCGCGTTCGAGGTACCTCGGCTTCAGCGATCTTCGTGAGGTGGCTCGCTTGCGGCCGGTTACCCGCGGCGCTCACGACATGCCCCAGAAACTCGACTTCCTGCGTCCCGATGTGGCACTTGTGGTGCGCGACGGTCAAATGGTGGGTAGCGAGGCGTTCTAGGACTAGTGTAAGGTGCCGGATGTGTTCCTCCCAGGTCTCCAAGAATACGATTACGTCGTCGAGGTACGCTAGTGCGAAGCGATCGACGTAACCCTCTAGTACGCGCATCATCATCCCCTGGAACGTCGCGGGGGCGCATTTCAGTCCGAATGGCATCTCTCGAAATTGGAATTTGCGGTCGTCGGGGATGGTGAACGCGGTCTTCTCGCGGTCCTCGGTCCGTATGGGAACCTGCCAGTACACTGATTTAAGATCGAGGGTACTGAACACCGTTGCTCGTCCTAGTCCTGCTACCGCGTTCTCCACGCTGATCTGGGGTGGTGGGGCGCTGACTGTGATGGTGTTCAGTGGCCGGAAGTCCACGCAGAACCGCAGTGATCCGTCCTTCTTCGGCGCGAGTACAATGCAGGCGTTGTAGCGAATATTCAACGGTTCAATAACACCATCCCGGAGCATCTCCGCGACCTGTTCCCGGATGGCACGTTGCTCCCGGAAACCGTATCCTCTGGGGGGCTCGTACACCGGTTTGTTGTGGGTGGTCGGTATGTGGTGCTCGGTGACCGTAGTTCGTCTGAGGGGGTCGGACACCGTGAATATTTCCTGTCGCTCTGCTAGTACCCGGTATACGGCGGCGCGGTACTCGGGTGGGACGTCGTGACGTACCTGGTGGAGTGTGACGGTTTCATAAGCCCGTGCGGGTAGTGACCCGACGGCATAGACTACCAGCCGCTCTTGTGTGCCGATGTGTACCCGAGTGGCCTTGGTCTCGATTACGGCATCCTGCTCCGCTAGCCAGGGCTGCTCCAGGACTATCTCCTCGCGGAGGTCCTTGACTACGAGGGCGGTCACGGTGGTGGTGTAGCCCCTTACGCTAACCTGGAGTGTCGCTCGCCCTACGGTCGGCCTGGCCGGGTGTTCGTGGCTAATTGCAATTCCGTCTGTTGTGGTTGAAGTTTCCCGGGCGGTACCAGGTGGGGGGCTACGAATACGTGACTCGCCCCTGTGTCGACTAGAGCAGCCGCGGCTCGCCTGTTAACCTCCACGGGGATGCGCAGGAGGCTGTCCCGCGGGCGGGTCAGCTGGTACAGTTAGGGGGGTCTTTCCCCTCCCGTGGCAACCGGGAGCGGTGTTTCTAATGCTCCGCCCCCGGGCTGGCGTTTCCCGGCGGTTTGTTCGCGCGATGAGGTGGTAACGGGCAGTCCTTGTGCCAGTGGCGCGTACCATCTGGGCAACCTCGCTGGCACAGTGGTAGCCCCGGGACGTCCTGTGTTGCTGACCTGGTGGGTGTGGCGTTGATTTGGGCCGTGTTTTCGATGGCTCGTCGCCGGGTCGGTGGCTGGGTATCAGCTCCCCCCTGTTGTGATGCCTGACTGAGGCGTCCCCGACTTGTGCCCGGTGTGCCCCGTTGCCAGAGGTCGCGCAGGTTCTGTTCGATGGCCGCTGCTTGTTGCACGTATTCCTCTACCGACTCTGGGCGACAACAACGCATAAAAGGCTGGAGGCCGGTGTGGAGTAATGCTGTAACAGTGGGTAGCGCTGTCGTGGGTCGAGCGTGCGGGTTGACGCGCGCGAAGAGACGTAGTTTCCTTGCTACGAATTTATCGGCCGTCTCGCCGTCCTTCTGCCGCTCGCCATAGAATTGTGAGGTGCAGTCGACTAACGCCTGTTCAGTGTCGAATCGGCGGGTTAGTGCGCCGGCGAACTCCGTCCACGGCATGCCGAACCGTCCCCATATGTCCCACCATTCGTGGGCTGTGCCTCGCAGTTGTCCGCTGGCCTGTCCCGACCACTCGTCTACGGGTATACCTGCTCGGGTCAATCGCACTTCACAGTTTTCTACGAAACTTCGTGGGTCCTCATGTGTGAGGCCACCGAATTCAGGTAGTGTGAACTTGCCCTGATAACCTTGGGGGCGGTTGTACGTAATGAGGTTTGGGTCGGCGAGTGGCGTTGGCTGTTGCGCCTGGTGTTCCTCTTTCGCGGCGTGTGTGCATGTCGTGCAGGTGGTCGGGCGAGTGCTCACCACGGTGGTGTTAGTTACTGTTTCCGTCTTTACGGTTGGTGCTTGGTTCTTCCCCGGAAACTGTCCGTCCCATGGCTGTACCCATGAGTGGTCGTGTGGGTCCTGACTGTGGGGGGTGCATTGGCAGGTCATGTACCATGGTCTCGATCCCGTCAGTAGATCTGTTCCCCTGGGCAGTAAGCACTGGGCGCATACAACGTCGGAGTTCCGGGTTTGCATGTTGCTCTAGTTATGGTGCGTGTTTAGCGGTGTTGGTCTGTGCTTCTCTCTCGCGCCTCGCGGCTCTGTGTGCGCGGTGCAGGCCTACGCGCGGGGTCGCGCTCGCCGGCTGGGCAGGTGCCCGGACAGCCGCACAAAACGGAGGCCGAGAATGGCCGCGGCGGAGTTGGTGCGCAGATCGTCGTGCGCAGCGACGGCCGAGAGCGCCCGGACAGCCGCACAAAGCGGAGGTCGAGAACTGTCCGCGTTGGGGAGGGGGTACGGATCAGCGTGCGAGGCAACGGGCGAGGGCGCCCGGACACTCGCACAAAGCGGAGGCCGATGATGGCCGCTGCGGAGGGGGGGGGGGTCGGGCTGTGACGTAGGCTTCTGCGTCGCGGATGGCGCTGGAGTGCCGAGCGGAGTGGGGGGGGTTTGAAGCCCCTTTGTCCGCTTGCTTCGTCGCGCCGGCCTGTCTGACCCTAATTACTTTTGCCTGTGCAAAATGGCCGTCCCGTGTCCGTGCTGTGGCTTGGCGTGGCCGGAAAAAAAAATTATGATTTAATAATGGCTCAAATTTTCCGTGTTTTCGTGAGAGTTCTTGTAATTTTTTGTGGAGAAAATCTTGATTTTTCTATCTTCGCCCCACGCAGCGGGCGCCAAATGCCATCGTCCGAAGTCTCGGGCTCGAGTCCCGGTGTGGTTCCTAGCGGGAGTGGCTGTTGCAAATGTAATGAGTCCGGGTGGGCGCCAGACTAGTTCTGGTGCTAGTCGGTAGTTGGGTCGTGGGGTCGATTGCCCTGCGTGGCCCACTAGGACCGTCGGCGGTGTTGCGTGGGTTTAAGGAATTCCCTACTCGGCGGTGGTTGGGGGTAGCAGGTTTAAAGAAGCGTACGCTGAAGTGAGGTAATAAATGACGTGCGTCATTTATTCAGTCTACGGTGGCTCTGGGATAACGTTGTTGGTTACACGCCACGTCGTACAACAGGTGACGTCACAAGATACAAATTACACAATTACACGTAACTAAGTCTGAGAGTTACTGAATTACTGTAGCACAAGTTTACAAAAGGAATGTTACACGAGGTTGCGTTATACAAGTTTACGAATGTTACGTGGAGAGATGCGTCGCACAAGTTTACAAAGAAATGTTACACGAGGTTGCGTTGCACAAGTTTACAAAAGAAAATGTTACACGAGGGTGCGTTGCACAAGGTTACAAAGAAATGTTACAAAGTCACTAATTATTCTGTATTATCGTGTCCCTAGGCGTTTCTGAGCCTGGCTGCTCAACGAGGGGTGAGGGTGATTGGAGGCGGCCAATCCCGTAGATCTGCGTATCGGGTTACGCGTCCACGGCAGTGGAGCGCGGACTGCAGCTAAATTCGCTCAAAAGTTCCCTTACGGGGAGTGTCAGTGCCGGAGCGACTGAGTTTAACCGAAGTTCTGTCCTCGGGAGACGGCCCGTACCGGATACTGAACCTACCCCGCGGACCAAGTGTGGTGCAGGGGGGGGTTTGATATTTATGCGGCCGGATTAGGTCCTGGACCGAAAACCTGGACCGGGTACACACGGAGAGATTATTAAAAAGGGGTTTGAAGAATGACTATATTTACCAGAAGTGAACTCGGTGTGGACAAAGGATGATGTCTCTCCGTGGGACGTGCGTCCGCCCCGGTCCACGAGTCGCGCTGTACTGGCGTCATGTCATGGCGTTCGGCCGAGGCTCGGTGGCCCTCGCGCCAGGGTTGACCTCATTATGTTAGTTTCTGATCTGATATGTTAATAAGAGAATTTAATGATGTTAAATTCTTACATTAATTATAAAGGCTGAATCAAGGTCATTCGTCCCTTCTACGAATTGAAAGTTATTATATTTAAGAATTATTATGTTTGAATTTTTACGTCACACCAGCGACTGTTCGTCTCTTGTCGGATTGCTCTGGTGGGTTAATGACGCAACCCAAAGGTTTGAATAATTATGTCATAAGGTCTGATTGGCTGATTCAGGCAGAAGGCTGCCAGGGGGACACTCACACGCGTATTGCTGTAGTTACACACGTGAGTGCCCGGGCACTCCTACGTCGCACTTTCGTTGACCAACTTCAAATAAATACGTAACACTGTTTAATAATCTATGTTTGTTTTTTAACGTGGTTGGTTTTAATGACGGTCTGTTTATTTTGGGGGGGGGGGGGCGGGTTCTACCTTGGTTGCTGGTGGCTCGCCTGACTCGGGTGGGCCATGGCTAGGGGCGCATTCCGTTAGCGAGGGTGAATACTGGCGGTTGCAGGTCGGGCTTTAGGGTGGCCATCGGTCGGACGACGTCACTGCATTGAATTAAAAACAAATTGAACCCCATTCCTCCAAGATAGTAGTGTCAAAAATATATTTATGCACACCAAAGCCACTACAAAACATAGTGTAGAGCTTGACAAGATGTATTTATGTGCATATTAAAAATTTGAAAATGATAAATATCAAAGTAGCATCAAACAAGCCACATAAATGCATTTATACCTCGTTGTAACTATTTGTATTATTATGTTCAGGAACACTCCCAATAAGAGGCCGACCCATATTAGCACAGCCAATATCATTGCTGGCGGTTGCAGGAGCAGCTTCGCCAAGTTGTACATCACATGTAATTACCTGTAATAACACAGATTTGATAGGATGCATACTATGTTATTTTAATGTAGGTATTACACTAATGCAATATAAGCCTGCTGAGTTTTCTCATACTAACCTCTACGAAATGAGCTGTCTCTCAGTTTTCTAATACTCCCCCTGGTACCTCAAGAACATCCTGTATTTTCATACTGGCACTCTCATTTTCATTGTTGGTTGTGCAGAAGTAGCTTCACCTTCATTATGTACCTGTAAAAATAGAGCTTTTTTTCACATGTCACTAGAGCATTTATAAGTAAAAATACAACCATACAGTAAGTCAAATTAGTAATACCTTTGAATATATATACTGTATAGAAGTCGCGAGTGGATAGGATTTACTCTACGTTTTTCAGAAGCGTATGATGAGCAGCTTGGGAACTTCACCGCTGCAGTGCGCTGCCGTAACGCCCTGTATCGTCTTAGTTGTTATTTACACGTTAGAGCGCAGACCTGTCGCCCGCTGTCATTCCCCGCACCCCCCATCAATCATTCACTGCAGTTCATGGTCGTTCAACGGGAAGGGGAAGGGGTGTTTGAAGAGTTCGACACTTGTCCGCTAGCGACCACCACAAGTCGATGCCCTAGAGATGGTGGCGATTGCGGTGGTGAATTAACCAACTACCTCAAAACCGTATTTGAAATTTTAACCTGGGCTGGCGACTTCTATACAGTATATATATTCAAAAGTAATACCAAACTAACCTCTAAATCTACTGGTGTTTTGGTTTCTAATAACTTTGATGGTATTTGAAGAACATTCTGCTTCTTTTTTTCTCTCTTCATTGTTTATTTTTGTACCATATGCCAATTCTACCATGTATCTCCCTCTTTGCATCAATCCATACATCATTAAAATTTGCAACACATCTATTAACAACTTATTACATTCCAACAGCTGTTTGATTTCACAATATTATTACTGTACAATCACCATAATATCACATGGTTCTTTTTAAATCAAGAAAGAAAATACACATTAAATTTTCTTTAAACAGAACCAACCGCCAAATGTCACTTGATTCAGTTTAAATAAATGTAGAAAACCTCTATGCAAAATGGTTGTTGGTTCAAGTGCTCACAGATAGCAGCACAGCCTAGATATCATTTGGGTCTTTTTTTTTTTTTTTTTAAAGAATTTAGTGTGTTTCATGCATTCAGTTATGGGTATATCTCAAAAATGTAAAAAATGGCGTTTGGTTATTTTTATATAAAAGCCGTCCATATGTCAATCACGATAAACACAGAGATGGGACAGGTCCCATGAGAGCCACCCAGGCTTTTCAAACAATAGCCATGACATAATGGGTCTCCTATCCACGGACACCCCGAGGGAAAAAGTTCATCCTAATAGTCACGTACCTGTTCACGAGATGGACAGAGGTGTATCCATGCGGAAATGTACAGACTTCCAGAATCATAAATATCCTGATGCTGGAGTTTCTGTCATGCTGGGGCTATCCCCAGAGTATTCTCTCATTCAATGCTACTCAGTTCCTTGGAAAGCAATAGAGGTTTGCTGCGATAGCCAACAAATTGAGCACATAACGACGGCCCGTTTATCAGCCAAGGGTGAATCCCACAATGTCAAAACCAGGACCTGCAGGCAAAACTGCACATACGCCTCGGACTAAACCACACCCAAAGGAATATACACATCAATGACACACTGTTCTGCGCCCGCCGTGTAAATGCAGCCATCGGAATGACCCCTGCCGAGATGGTGCAAGGTTACAATCTGCCATTGCCCAGCGAGTGGGTGACTCACGGCACTCCCCACCCGGCGACTTCAGTGAATACCCGAGGACCATGAGAGGATGCGACGATGGCAGAGCACATATGCGCAGGAGATAATGCCGGTGACAAACTGTCCCCTATTAGGTGTACGGGTAGTTGACCAAGTGTTCGCCTGAGTACACCCAATGTCAGCGGAACCTTGGGGCTACTATGCAGGCCCTGTGCCATGCTGGAGAGTTCCCAATACAGTTCAGTGGAAGCTTGGCCATACGCACTACCTTGTACAATTATATGACCATTGTGTGAGAAAACTACACCGCTGTGACCTGCGCCTTGCCATACTGCCAGGGGAAGTGTTTCCCAGGATGCCAGGCACAGGGGTGTCGCCAAACTAAACGATACCTAGAAGGGAAACATATAAAGAATTATCAGACACACAGGCATCCACACCAAACATGGTGTACCACCATCTTCGGTACAATAACAGGACAAGAATTTGGAGCCCAAAAATATATCGCAACGACACCACTGGGGATGACGATGGCCACAAATGCTTACTATCGTGAATGTTTCACAGGATCACAGAGAACTAAACACAAAGGACGAACAAGAACTGGTACCTCTTGTGACCGAACCAAAAGATGCCGAACACAAACAAAGGTATATGGTGTCTGGAGCCATTTGGAGTCACTTGACAATGCATGCTGCAGCATCGGAGTGGATGAACCCAGGGACAAGCCCAGGAGATCGCATCAACGACTATGTCACCCCTGTCCTGCCGACAGCAGGGAGCGAAGAACGTATACAAGAGCACTTTATGGGCAAGAATTCACCCACTAACACTTAGCTGGAAGACCTGGAGAAACGGGCATTGACACCCATCTGCGGCAACCTTTTTCAGCACACAGGAGCAGCAGTGGAGGAGATGGTACCGGAAGACCTGTGTGAGTGCGCCAACACCCGGGGTACCTGGCAGTGTACCACACAGGGAGCATCTCAGGGGCAGCATCCGGTGACATCTCGACTGGGTGCCCACCACAGGACGACCCATCACTAGAACACAGGCCATGTCAGTGGTGGCCACCATGAAATATTTGGGGGCAGAGATGCTGCCCATTTTTAGGGTCTGATTACACCGCACAGAACTGATCGCGAGACAAGAGTGGTCTTCTCGAATAGGGGGGGTCTGATAACATACCTCCTCTGATAGTAAAGCCCGGTCTTCACCCCGCTGGTACTAGCCCAAGCTGGTGGAACATGCCCTTGCATTACATCTGCACAAGTCAAGTTAGTGATTGTGTCCACAGCTAGGAAAGTTTCCGTGCCATGTGTTAGGCACCTGTATGATTACCAGTATATTTAATCCAGTAAGAATTTATGTAAAGTCATAATAATCACAAAATAAAGTGTGTCATTAGGTATTTATATGACCCATTAATATCTGGTTTGACGAATGCCTTAATAAATTTGCGGCCCCAGGTCAGATTTAATACATTGTTCTCACTGAATGTATTTAATAATAATAAACAAAACCTGACTCCAGGTAACAGAGTAGCCCACAAGCGACAAACAATCTCTGGTTTACTGATGTATTTCAAGTAAAAAATATATAGATAATGCACACATATTTAGACAGTCTGTCAGTCGTTTCTCACTAGGGGAAATTAACCAAGCAAACTGTAAGATGGACCTTGCAGTTTTACGTAAAACTTTAAGTTTTACGTAAAACATTAGTACCTAAGTGCTTTATGGATATGGCGTGCAAGAGCGCTGTCCCTTTCATGGGCGTCTAAATACATGTATTTTATAAACATGGAAATAGTATATTAAAACTACTGGATGTACTTGAAAATATTGGGGGTGGGCGGCATGTCCACCACGTCCCCGTCCCCCCGCCATAGATGCCCATTCACTCCCACCCCTCTCCAGCCACTAACCTCTTGCACACGTGCTGGTTAATCTTATTAATCAACCCAAACCTTCGGTACTTAATTCACCACGAATACTTAAACCAATTTGTGGTACAGGGTGAGACCCTCCTGCCGTTGATTCTCCTTCGCCAAGCGATCGCACCGTGGAGTTTTAAAAAGAGTACAGGGCCAACTGATTCGGATCACAATCTTTCTATAGTGAGACGTTTGCCAGAGGGCGTAGATTTGTAACATTGAGTGGAACATGTGTTAACAGTGTTTTCAGTGTAAATTGTAGCGTACCGACTCAGGCTTAGTACCTGTCCATAGGCTCGTGAGGATATAACCACGCCCGCCAAAACTTTTGTTTTATTCAGTAGTTCGACGCCCAATCTACTTAGGAATCAACTATTTATTGGGAGAAGGGAGCACTCAAAGATGTCTTTAGTTAGTAGGATCTTCTCCAACAGGTGCAGCCACCGAGCTTAGTGAGCCACACTGGGGCTGGCGACACACACCAATCCTTGTGTTAGACGTCCGAGCTAACCTGGCGCCCTCCCGTACCAATCTCATATTAAAATTATTGTAAATTACTTTCACGTCACTAAGTTCAATCCGATGTTCATTCACGGGACCACTGGGTGGTGGCAGACACTTGTTGGTTTGATAATTTTTTATTTTAATGTTTCTAAAATTAACCAGAAATATTTGGAGTTGAAACCCTATTTATTTCATCCAATTAAAGATTTGAAAGTTACTATTTTAGAATTTATTTTTAATATTTTGACGAATACTAACATGTCGTCCAACTGTTATTGGGTTATGAATTCTTTAGTCTCTCTCTACTGTAACAAAATGTTTTGTATTTTCTGTGCTGCTCTCTGTTACTAATGTTAAAACTAATGTTAAATTTTAATATATTTTCAATTTATGTTATGATAAAATAGTTTTATACAAATTTTCAAAGATTTTAATATAATTTTAAATGATTTAATAGATTTATTTCAGCGAAAATGAATAAATGGTTAGCTTTACTGCAAAACATCAGCACTGTGGTGCTACTAGCGGAAAGTAATTGAACTAAAAGCTGATCTAGAGGGGTTTGGCTTGTTTTGACAGAGAGAAGCCGATTAGACAGGAGTTGCGTCGCGTAGTGCAGCTGCGGGTGAGAAGTAGAGTTACCGTGATAACTGTTTCTTCTTCATGTTATGTTGCTGATACGTATTTGGTGGTCATTTACCAGTCGATGAGTGCACACGGAAAAATAAATTTGTATTTTGTCGTGGTTAATCAGCTGAACGCTTTCCCAGCATGACGTGATTCATTATAAAATAAATAAAATCTAGGCTTAGTATCATATCGTTTTATGTTGCACGCTCAGTGCTAAATTCCTACCGTGATATTTGAATACACTCTGGCCTCACGGGGACTTAAATATGCCAGGCGAAACGACTTTGCAGTCAGAAGAAATAGTAGCGGACGCTACTGAAAGCAAGGCGCCGGTGGTGAACGGAAGTAATGTAGAAACGCTGCCCCGGAACACCGGCAAACAGGTGAGAGTAAATGCTCTTGGTACTTTGATAAATACTTGTGATTATGACTCGTCGACGTTTTATTCTGTTAAACACCACTATGTGATATTGAGAGAGACTATGTATGTTCGGAAATAATTTCGGAGTAGTGTTTATTATCCCACGCAGGGTGATCCACAAATGGTTTACTATTGCCTTATCCAATCCAACTGCTCTGGGAATCGAACTCGGAACCTTTAGTTGACAAGCCAGTAATGCTTACCATAAGATTATATGACGATATAAAAGTGGACTAGGCCACTTTATATTGAATCCTTTTATACATGCATGAAGTTACAGCACTTCCAGGTGTATTTCCTTTGCTCATATTTACAACATTGAATGTCTACTTCGTGAGAGAATGATTTAGGTACTTACTAGTTATATTCGAAATTGCACTTGCAAATTTTATTTACACTTTCTCATCAAATTAATCCAGCCCAATTTATGTATAAATACTTTTATTTAATTTCATTTGAAGTTTAATCCGACATTTTTGTTTTAATTCTACGTCTAATTAAAATTCATTTTTTTTCTTACGTAATAATCTTTTTGACAATTATTTTGAAAATTAGTTACGAAAATGCATTTACAAAAATGAGATGCTGCAATTCTCAATAGGTATTAAAGCTCCCTCTCACACTCGAGTTGGTAATGTATCTTATTTTCTCGTTATAAAAGTAACCAGGGGCGCAACAGGGGGGGGGGTATTTTGCCCCCCCCCCCCCCCCTCTGAAACCTTGAAGTGGGGGCAAACAGGGGCAAAGAAAGTGCTGTGTAAACAATTTTTAGATAGTAAAACTGCTTAAATAGCACCATTTTCCACCTTGAAATACAAATTTTTCCGGGGGAGGACCCCCGGACCCTCCGCTTCAAAAGGGGGGATCGATGATTCTTAATAAAAAGGTATATTGCCCCCCCCCCCCCCTTTGGAAATTTAGTTGTTGCGCCCCTGAAAGTAACTAAGGGATTTTCGTGTGAATTTATTTCGATTTGTTTTTGCATTTGTTGGTTCACAAATTTTCTTATTAGATATACACTAAATGTTATTTTCGAGCTTTAAAAAGTCATGCACGTTTTAACAATTGATATGAACACTATCGTGACTGTTTTATCGCTATTTAATAATAATTCGTAAACATTTATTGAGAAAATTTAATACCAAACATAATAAGCCAGGACGATAATTATGATAAATTTTCAGGTAAAGCCCCCCCACATTAATACATGGCCAGATTCAATTTTTTATCACACTATTACTGACATTCTTTTCTACCCCCACTTTTATTGACTAAGCGACTCCATTAGCAATGCCGCTAATCTAATATTCTGAAATAAATATTCTGGATAAATATTCAGTTTCCTCTGAGCGGGCATAAGTATACCTGTTTTTTTGTTAAAAATTAACCTATAATTTTCATGGGAAGAAGACTCTTATATTCGTGACTAGATACAACCCGAGTTCGATAAATTGTTACGTGTCAAAATATTTTTCAAAACACTAGGTCACTACACATATGACTCTTAGTACAGTTTTTTTTCTACAGTGACCGTATTCTCTTTGTACGAGCAAGTGTGGAAAAAGACCCTCTCATTGATTATAGAGGCTAATTTATGTGTCTGAAAGAAATAATTTTAGCATGGCGTAGGCCTAATTATTTTAAGGCGAACCGTCAGTATTTTGTGCCACGTTTCATGTCAAGATATTTTAAAAAATTCTGTAGCTTTTTCTTAATGTTATTACGAAATCAAAGACGTTCTTTAGTGCAATGCAGAAAAACATCTCTCAAGCCGGAATTACAATATTGCGTCGCCTCCGTTCGCCAATCACATGACCTGCAGCTAATCAGAGTCCGTAAAATTTAATCTGTCCGTCCGTCAAAAGTTTGTCAAGTTCATATCCTTTTGACGGCCGGGCTGTTGGATTACATATGTGGTTTGTTTGTGTCAGTCAATTGTCACCACAATACAGGTCTGTGGAGTTTTTGTTCGATCATGGTTTTTTTTTTTTTTTGCATAATAACATACGGCTGATAAAATTCGCGTCCTAACAATTCATACATGACTCTGAATTTTCACGAGCGTTCGCTAATGAAATACATACAGTACTAACGCGGCATGAATAGCAAACAACATGGAGCTAAATTTCTAAGAGGTAAAGCATTGATTTTTGGCAGCACTTATTCGGAAAAATATTTTTACGGGTGGATGAAGTCATGTTGTAATCTCTTGACTAGTTTCGGGCTGTTGATGGACGAAAGAGTGGAATTCCGGCTCTACTTTTCATAGTTAAGACATATAAATTCTTAAATTCATAATATGCTAGAATTTAAAATAAAAAAAAATGGTCTAATGCTGCTTCTACGATCGGGCCACTTTATCCATACGGCTTTGTGATAACAACAAAAGAAATCCAAAAGAAATCTCAAATTTCAGACAGATCTCACAAGTCAGTAGCCAATGAACAGGTGATATTTGCCCGAGTACGGACACGGTTGTGAAGTCTGCGCTTGAAGTAGTAATAGAATCCGCGAATTTTTCAAGCGTACAATAATATTAAATAAAATAATTTGCTTAAAACAGTGACATAGTGAGTCGAAGCATATCGTGGCAAGATAGGTACGGCTGCTTCCGCATTAGCGCATACAAACGCAAGACTATCTTGATTTAACTTCATGTCATAGAGAAACCGCAAGAATAAACACGAAAGAAGAATACACAAACACACAGAAATCCAGCCGATATCAAATGTTAAAACACACAGACAGCACAGAGAGACTTCCGTGGAAGGAATTAGTCATATATATATATATATATATATATATATATATATATATATATATATATATATATATATATATATATATATATATATATAGAGGAAAGTGCCCAAAAGTGGACCCCCATTTTGTTTTTTAATAAAAACACATAGAAAACTATAAAAAAATATGTTTTTAAAGCATGATATATTTAGTTTGTTAAGTTGTAAAGCATTTGCATAAGTAATTTTGGAAAATATAATTAAAAATTGCTTTAAAAAAATTATTTACCAAATCCTTACACTTTGACGATTTTAAAAATAGTTGCCTAAATCGGACCCCTTGTAAAAACTATCATAATAACACAGAGTAAAACAACAAATAAGGTATTAAATCAAAGAAAACATAATATCTATAGTTTCAAAATATACATAATATAAACAGTAACTGATTAAGTTTCAAATAAACCTATAGAATGTAAAGATACAGAAATTATAAACAGAATTACATCATTTAGCGACAAAAGTCGCAAATATAAACGTCCTGTTCAGCCCATGCACAATCTGCATGGGCCTACAGTAAGCACATAACACACATGACCCAAAGTTCCCCTTTAGAATCCTCCGTAAATTTCCTCTTACAAAACATACACGAAGCATCATCATCTTTCGATGGGGAGACTCCTGGCAGAATGTCCAATTCGGATCTTCAGAGGGTATGCTGTTTTCATCTTCGGTGCTTGATCCTTTCACATTTCTCTCAAAATTAAAACACCTTGTCAAGAGCCCTTTTATTTTCTTGATGGCTCTGTTCCTGAACCACGAACCCGGCCACGATTCCTTTTGCGTCCTTGACCATGATTTTGTTCTTGCTGTTCTGCTTCCTTGGCTTCTTTAGCTTTTTTAGCTTCCACTTATTGGGTTTTGTAAGGAGTAGATGTAATAACTGTAGAACTGCAGGCCTTTCGTCCTCTGTTCGAGGTCCTCTTTTTAATTTTTGGGATGGGAGTGATGTCAAATGGGCTTGTCTTAAAAGATGTGGAATTCTGAGGATCCTCAGTTGTAGCTGATGGCCGCGGAATACCAAGACCTGCCAAAAACGTTGATGGTTGACTTGGTTCAAACTCTACAATAACTCATGGTTCCTCTGTGTTACGTTCTTCTCTGATCTCTCGATAGCTCTGACTTTCTGCAGTTTGTTTCTTCAACACAGATTCATAGAAACTTGAATCTCGTTTTTTGTTTGTCTCTTCAATGTATTCAGCATCAAAGCACAGCTTCTTGTTCAAGGGATATATGCCTGTTACTTTAAATCCATTGATTGCTATTTGAGCAGTTTGGCATCTAATATAGGCTTTGCCAAACAGTTCCATTACATCAAAAGGACTGACGGCGCGCTCATTGTGCCTTAACCAATGCCTGATTTCCTCACTGTAATAAGCTTTGAGAGGACCCATGAAACTTCTATCCAGCGGTTGTAGTTTGTGCGAGGAGTGTGGCGGCAGCGACAGAATGGTAACATTATTCGCTTTTGCCAAGTCGATCAGATCAATATTCTGTGTGGGGCTAAAGTGACCATCCAAGAGCAACAGCACAGGTTTTTCATTCGTAAGATGGGCAAACTCGATGAAGTGTCGAAACCACTGAGTGAAGGAGTTGGTTTGGATCCACCCTGAAGGATGCGCTGCAAAGATTGTTCCTGGTGTAGCACCTTTTTTTGCTGTTCACTCATATTTTTCCTCGGAAAAATTACTTAAGGTGGTACAAATGAGCCACTAGCATTCATACAAGCAACAATTGTTATAAGTGCCCCACGTTCT
This sequence comes from Bacillus rossius redtenbacheri, assembly GCF_032445375.1. Taxonomy (NCBI): domain Eukaryota; kingdom Metazoa; phylum Arthropoda; class Insecta; order Phasmatodea; family Bacillidae; genus Bacillus; species Bacillus rossius. Next base: position 330,862,447 of record NC_086330.1, on the reverse strand, counting down.
CCTGATGTCAAGGCAGCAACCTGTTTTTTACCCTTAAGGCCAATTACTTTTGCTACTTTACTTTTTACCACTGTAATTCCACTCTCATCAACATTCCAAATTCTGTCAGGAGAAAATTTTCCTTTCTCGTAAATATCTTCCATAACATTAAAGAATTTCTCTGTATTTTCTTTGCTGAACCCAAGAGCCCGGCTGTAGGATGTTCCAGTAGGCTTCCTTTCTGACAGTTTGGTTTTGTGGCATTTAAGAAAAAGTTTTACCCACTTTTTCCCAGCAATTCCATCTTTGAAAGGATATTCAATGTCATTTCTCTCTGCCAATTGTACAGCCATTCTTCGGAAGTCATTACGAGTAAGTCCAAAAAAAAAGAAGCTTCCATAGCCAGACAATAATGAACAAGCTCATCTTCAAGATCTTCACCCAAAACTGTAGGTCTGCCTCTTTCTGTCATTGCTGCTTCCTCAGGTGTACCGTATTTCATGTTGGACAACCTCATTAGTATGGTTTTCGGAACACTAAAATTTGATATCTGGCCTTCTTCCAACCCATCTTCTTTTTCAGAATTTCATTAATAGCCGTAGTCATTTTAGAAGGACTCCACTTTCTTTGATCAATTTTCCCCATTATCCTTTTGGAATCTGCAACAGAATTTCAAACGTATAAGAGTATATACAAATGTATGCCGACATATGACATGATTATGTAAGGGGTCCGGTTAAGGGAACAAGGGGTCCGGTTTAGGCAACTGAAGGGGGTCCGGTTTGCGCGACTGTAGCTAACATATTGCTAACCCAATAAATTTTTAATCAAGCATCCAAATGAAACGGTTTGGTAACAAACATTTATGGTACACCCTGCCATTAAAAAATATATATAGGTCCAAAGGCTTACCTGCCAATATCTTGGAGAAATTATTAATTATGTAGCACACTGCAAAAACTTTTTACACTGCCACAACACACAATGGCGGGTGGACACTCTACAAGTGAAGTGAGCGAGGTGTGCGCTCCGCTACGGCGTGGCAGAAGCCATGACTACTGTTTGCACTCGGTACCGCTAGAGTTCAGGAGAATGCAGAGCCAGGAGACCGGGGGTCCACTTTAGGGGGGGTAGTCCGGTTTTGGGCACTTTCCTCTATATATATACTAGCTGCCCGACCCGGCTTCGCACGGTTGTATTTATGGGGGGGAAAATGAGACCAAATCTCCTATTTACAGTTATAATAAATGAAATAAAATGAAAATTAATTAATTTTGACAAAAACTTAATACATTGCTTTGTAATGTACCGAAGAAAAAACGAATAGCACCGATGGTTTCCCGACTCTCAAGCACGCAACGTTGTCATGGAAACGAAGTACCCACTGTTTCCCGGGCTTAAACACCATTCAACATTGATAATCAGTTTATTATTAATTATAAATTATTAAGACTATTAATCGAAATAAAAACTACCCTATCTCTCAAGTTGGAAACAATTACACATAAATGCCAATTTTCATCGAAATCGGTTGACTTGTTAAAGAGTTCACTGGACCTTTTTAGAAATCAGATGTAGTTAGTAATTGTCTTCTTAATTTGAATAATTTATATCACTTTCAAATCCCGACCGACTTTGTTCTACCAGTGTATAGTTATTTACCTGTATATATCTAAAAATTGGTGGTCTGTATTTAATGAGTGATGAGGACTACACTAACAATGAAATAGTCGTTGCCATGGAGACGAATGAAGCATCAACAATGCTACAGCCGTTGCCGTGGTGATTTTCTGCCAACTCATACATACATCACATTAGAAAACTCTAAAATTATCAGATTAAGACCATTAATCGAAATTAAAACTATCCTATCTCTCAAGTTGGAAAAAATTACACATAAATGCCAGTTTTCATCGAAATCGGTTAAGTGGTTTAGAAGTCCATTGAGGACAAACATTGTGACACGAGATTTATATATATTAAGATATATATATATATATATATATATATATATATATAACAGCATAGGCAAACATTGGGCTACAACAACGAGACAGTTGTAACAAGAACAAACAATCGAGACCAACGATAAGAGTGAAGACAATTTGAAGAGTTCAAATTAATTGGAATGCGTTATAGCTGACCTACGAGACTGCTCGGCTGCAGCACAGACTGTTTAAAAAAATGTTGACTTAAGTCGTAACTTTTTCCGTAGTGGTACACGCCAAATCCACACTGACCCTGTTCTGTCAACTCTGTTTGCTAACTGCTTTCACGTGATTGGCAGTGTTCGTAAACTAACATCACTGATACTGTGATACTATTGAGAACTGTCAAATTAAAGACAGGACTATACCTAAGTTACTTCGCAAGGGGGGGGGGGAGATAAGATAATCTAACCCCCTCTCCTTGAAATTATGAAAAATATTTGAAAACTCGGTGTTGACAGCATGTTATTTTGGGCGATGCAAGGTGAGCTGTTACAGCTGGCATCACAAACCTCAAAGTGATGAATGTTGAGAAAATAGACTGCTTTCGTAGCTGGCGTCATTACTTCACATTCGCGGCCTGATTCCGCCAAGGACAGCCAGACAAGTCACCAGCCAATGAGCAGGTGGCTTTTTCCCGAGTAAGCAGGGGTTTTTGGAAGCTATCCAAAAAAAACCACGAAATATTTTAATATTTTGCAGTTCCTGATTATATACCTGCAAAATTCCCATCATATTTGGATACAGGCTGGAATGCATACCATTCTTCATTCGAATGACGTCTTTATTGGATATCGTCGGTTCCTGGACTCGCCCTGAAGGACAACAATAACATTACTAAATTCAAATCACCCAATCCTATGCAATCCGGCCAGGAGGTAAAATGTTGCAGCAGCCACTAGGTAGATCGCTCACTAGACTGCAATAAGGTATGCTTGCGCTAGCGTTTATTCCCTTGTAATTGGCGGCCGTCTGCTAAAGAAGTAATTGCCCGTTCGGCCGGGCCATTCAGGACGCGTTTGCATCCGCACTGGAGGGCTGTGGTTGGTGTGCTGACAGCAGACACCAGCCAACCACAAAACATAGACCGTGATCAATGTTACAAGATACCACAAACCTCAAAGGAAGTGATGAATGTTGAGAAAGATAGGCACTGCAACTGTCCAAACTCCTGGTTGTTAACAGTATGTTATTTTGGGTGATGCAAGATAAGCTGATACGACAACTGGCACCAGAAAACACAAAGGCAGTGATGAATTTTGAGAAATATGGGTAGTACAAATATCCAAAATTCTGTTTGTTGACGTAAGTTTTTTAATACAAAAATACATTTTTTTTTAAAATTCCTTTCCATATAAATTATTGTATCTGCCACACCCACTGCCAACACCATTGCATCTGCTAAGACTAACGATTGGCGCTATCCGTCAAAACGGTATGCCTCGGACGATGGAAGCTCGCATATTGGTCGTGGGCGTGGTGGGAGTATTGAAGAGGTGAAACCGTGCGCATGCACCCCCACCACTTCTCCGCTACCTCCCCTACTTTGTGACGTAGTGTGAGTTGCAGCTCCTTTGTCCGCGCCGTGGACCGTGGTCGGAGTATTCGGTCCGCGCCATTGTGGTGATGTTCTTCCTGCTGTCTTTCTTAGTCGGTTAAAGCTTAGAGATAGTGAAGACCTGTGACAATGCCAAATTGTGCGGTGTATGGGTGTACAAACCATTAAGAAAAACTAAAGGAATAAACATCAAATACTACAGGTTCCCAAAACAACAAGAATTTCGTGATAAGTGGGTTCATGCGTGCAAGAGAAGGGATAATTTCAATGTTGAAAGAGGTTTGAATATTTTATTTTTCGAGTAATTTATTAAGTTACATTAGTTGTGGCGGGCAGTAAACTACTAAGCAACGGCTCATACTATATTTAAACCATTGACACAATCCATTCAAATACTCCCACCACGGTCGTGGGTCTGGAAATCTTTTTGCGAAAAATAGGTGAGCCTACCAATAGACACCAACTTATTTGCGCTCAAGTGTGTGTGGCACCAGAAAATAACGGAAATTCCGCAGGTCTTTGACCAATGAGCACACTAAATTGGATTGAGTACAAAGAAAATAATAATTATTCCTTTGGAAATCAGTTGCCAAGAAAAAGTTTGTAATACTTCAACAAAGATATCGTAACTGTGTACAACACATGGTTATGTTTATTATTTCCTTTTACGAAAATTGGAGCATAATTGTATATTTTAGTTGAGGTTTCATTCAAGCATAGTTTTTTTAAACCATAGAAAAGATAATCGAATATCCAACCATTTGTTTTATTATGCATGCTTATTTATGTGTGCAGTTAATACTGGAAAGCTATGCAGGGAACGTTTTACAAATGTATGTAACTATTGGAGGTACTGGGGCAACACAAAGCATAAATGCTCTGGTAATAATCCGAACCCAGTATTACTGCGAAAACTATTTTGTACTTTTACGGTTGTTTTCATGTAAATGTACAAATATATGGAATTTTCCAATTACAAAAAAAAAAAAATATATTGCCTCTGCTGGTGCGATGTTTTTCACGTTTTGGAATTGGTGTTACAGTTTATCTGTTATTTTGAATTCACCTCGAACCCTGTCCCTAGTAAATTCATCTTGCAAGAAAAAATGAACATTTACTTTGAGAATTTCTTAAACCACGGAAGGCTTTTCTATATTCTTTACTTTTTATCCCGTCTGCTTGGCCCCGTTTCCCAGAATATTTTCGAACAGTTGGCCAAGGAAGGTCAACGTCATCGCACGCCCTTCACTGTTGGAAATTGCAGCAAATGAACGAACTTTCCAACGAAGACCGCACTGCAAATAAACGAAGACATCCTCGTAATTTCAAATACCTACCTAACTGGATATTCGCAGACACTAAAAGAGATTCCGACTTTCGAGTTTTGTATTCAATTTCATTTCCACGTGGTGGAAGTATACTTAACTTTTTTTTTTTAATGTTTGGTTGAATCACCAGGATCATTCTTGTGGACCTGTGTTCAAAGAGTAAGTCAACTTTGTAAATTAACGAAGATAAACGTAAATTTACGAACAGCCACGGATGATGTGTAACCAGCGATCTTCGTAAATTTAGGGTGAAAATTTTTAACGGTGTTGCCGCGACAGACTCTGGTGAATTGTGAGGGCAGGGTGACCCTCCTACCCTTTCCCCCTCCAGTTTGGTAGTTCTTTCTTGGGCGGCGGCGCAGAGCTGTGCCCCCGGCATGCCTTAGAGCCGCCAGCAAGGGGATGCCTGTGGCCACGAGCGTGGGAACAGACGTGTTCAGTCCCGACCCCAGCGCTACTCTGCCAATCTGCACTGATAGTGTCGGTCGCCCTAGGGGGAGGGAGGAGGATAGGTTAATGTATACTTCCCCCCCCCCCCTTTTTTTTTTAAGTTATGAAGGAAAAATATATATTTGATATCTCGGTGAAGACAGTATTATTTTTTTTTGGGGGGGGGGGGGGGGGTGAATGCAAAGTTAGTTGTCACAACCACAAAGGGCCAGCAGGGGTGTGCATAACTGTAGTAATTCGTCCCGTGCAAAATTTCTCGGTGATGGAAGGGGGGGAGGGGGCGCAACCCGATAGTTCAGCGCGTCATCAAGCTCCTTTCACAGTCACACTTTAGTGAGTGCAGGCAGGTCCCCCCCCCCCCCCCCTTTCCCTGGATGTGCGCTGATGAAGGCAAGTTGTGAGTGGTAACGTTATCTCTCCAAAACCTTTAAGTATTTTGAATATAGAAATTTTAATTATTTTTTTTTCATATCCCGCCCAAATAAATTCCTGTATCCGCCACTGGAAGTGAAATATAGTACTGCTGGACCGATTTGAAGACTTCTTTTGCTGTTATTCTAAATTTTCGTAGGCTATGTTTTTATTTTATTATAAAGAAACTGATGGTTTCGTAAGATACAGACAGTAGTGTTTGTAACTTAACTTGGGGAAAAAAAAACCTTATTGACTGTATTCTTGGTTCACGCTGTTTAAACCGTTACAGATATGACCACCGCGCCGGCACTTTGTTCGTGCGTCTGAAGTATATATGGTATCATATATACCATATATATCTTACATAATATCTCGCAAGTGAATATAAGTATTAGATCTTAGTCCAGGACGATCACATCGACATAGTACTGGTAATATAAATTTGCTTTTGAAAGCTATAGATACAAAAAAATAGTTGGAACTTGGCATTAGTTTTAATATAAATATTTATAAGTGATTCTAAAATAGAAACGTGCTTGGTTAAAAATCTGTATCTACACGTACGTACCACAGCTATAGAGCGTCCCTCTCTTAGATTGCATGGTGGAAGTAAATGGGCGCTTTCTGTTTCTTTCTAACACACGCCGACTGCCGTAAACGCTGTCCTTGTTTCTGCGCGCGTTGTTGCCAAATATAATAAGTATTAGAAATTGAAGGTATTGTATATTGTTTATTTATTTAACAAGTGATAATTACAATTTTCTTATGAATTCGTATCAGTGAACGTGTGTGAATTGTTTCTTGTTTTAAATTAAAAATATGCGATTAATCACATATCTATGAGCGTGATAGTAGCCGTAGGCCTGAAACATAAATTATTAAAATGTATTCTTAAAATGCTTCTGCGCTCAGAATTCCGAAAGATTACATGCCCCTGAACTTCTTCGTAACGTGGTAAGAGATCTGGCAACAGCGAGCGCCATAAGCCGTGTATTGCAATCTTAGCGTGAGACGGTCTATAGCAGCGGTTCCCAAGTTATTTTTTTTTTTTCGGCCAGGGAACCTCATGATTGACTTTTCCTATGGCGGAACCCCAACTCATTCAAAGAATGGTATGTGGCAATAATTGTGCCTGCTTTATGACATTCTTTCTGACACAGAACCCCTGTGACCCTGCCACGGAACCCAGGGTTCCGCGGAACATCTCTTAATAACCGCTGGTCTATAGTATTTTATAAATGGTAAAATAATTCATACGCAGAGATCAAACACTTAAAAAATTTGCGTGCTCTAGTTCAAAAACCGGATGATGGAGTTTGTTAATTGGTGGATGCAACATTGCACCTTCTTTCTGGGTCGTAAATGATTGGGTGTCTCTTATTATTCGTTTGTTATTGGCCCCTGGTCTTTCAGGGCGTGGCAAAGCAACTCTAGATCCACTTATAGAAGCGATTGAATTGTATTACGGTTAAGTTTGTAGTCTTGTTCGTCGCCAAGAAAAAACAATAACGCGCGAATTTTGTAGGTTCCTATTCTTACGATTTTCTCTAGTTGCTAATGTTGTGTCTGTACTTAGACAAAGTGCAATCATTGCGGGCGCATGGCTGAGTACACGCGTATGTTATTAAATACCTTGTTTCAGTGTTCGTTATACGATGTATTAATAATATATATAAGTTTTTATTGAGTTTGTGTGAGGACAGTACCCAAATCAACAAAAGCTAACAACAACAAAAAAATTGTCTCATTTAGCATTGGGATGTTTTAGCGTAATTTTCAATGCGCTTGTGAAAAAAATTAATAATATGTAATCTATGCGTACAGGGTATTCGTAAAGCTAAAAAATAGAAACGTACTTTAACATACTTCTCTATTTATAGGTCTTCGTATTGTTATAATTGTGTTTGGGCTAGGTGTTTCAAGAAAATATGGAGAGAAAGAGAGAGAAAGAGGGAGGATGAAGAAGAAACAAAGGAGGCGGGAACAAGGAAGGAGCTATCGGCCTCGTCTTTATTCGTTGCAGAATAGCTCTCGAAGATGGATCGAGTCAGACGGAAAACCCGGGGCGTCTTGCTGTGCGAGTGATTCATCCTTCTCTTCATCACTGCGCGCTGTCTTTGCACGAGGCAAATTATGGATTTATTCTTGCCCCCTTTACCCCTACCCCTCTTCCTTAGCTCCCCCAATCATGGGCCTCTCCCTCAGGGGCTGCGCTGCAATTGAATTGGGGTTGGGTGACGACACACCCAACACAACTCATTTACAGCTGCGTTTCTACGCGCACAATCTTCTCAACTATAGTAAATTTCATAAGAAACTTTAACTATTCACTGACAGATAGTAGTCAGACGCCCGAATAATCTGCGTTTGTGCAACTTCTTTTTTTTTTCTTTTCCTTTGTAAAACTAAAATGTAAGTTAGGTTAGATGTGTTTCGGTAATTTTATCCTCGCAAAAATTCGTTCTTTATTAATTTTTTACCGGGAGGGCAGAATTTTCACTCGTCTAGGGAAATTTATTATTTGCTGTTTTACCAACTTTTTTTTGTTCCTATCTGTTGGTATAGTGTAGCATGGGTCCTATACAACCCTCAAATTTTTAAATGAGCCTGTTTGTTCTGTTTGTGTAAAAATTTGATAACGTTTTTCTTTGTGCTTCTGTGAAAATACAACTCATAAATTTCCCCAAAAAATATATACATATTTTTTCCTGCAAACTAACATCTGTAACGCAACTAAAATGAATGGTGGGTGTGTTTTGGTTAGGTCGAGTCAGCCGATGTGTAAAATACTCTAAAATCGTAATAATGTGTGAAATCTCGACAAGTTGGCGTTCTTCCATCACGACCGCGAAGTTGCGCTAGCGAGCTACGAAGCTATTGTTACCACTCACTGCTCACGAGAACTGTCATATGAGACGAGTTACATGAGACAAGTTACATGAGACAGACTGTAACCAGCACGCTCAAGCTGCCCAGTTGGAAATCCTTGGCTCCAATGGCGAACGCAACCGGCTCGTCGCTTCGTTGAGGTTATAAAATCTCGTATAACTTTTTTATGTCCTAGTTCCAACGAAGTAAGTGTTTTCGTTACTAGTACTTTAAGAGGCACACGTACAGTGTGCAGAGCTTTAGAAAAAACTACACGATCGGAAAAAAAAAATGTTCAGAATATCCAAGTGGGACAAAAAGCGTTTAAGAATACGTTGAGGGCGGGTGGGTAGTTCTGTTTCCGAATTTTTTTCGGTAGAGACAAAAGGGCTGAAAAGCCCAGTAAAGATTCTTGAAAGCACTCGAGGGGCTTGCATTTACACCTTTATCTTCATTTCTCCGCCCGTAACATTAAGGTTACCACTTAAATCTCATAGCTGCCCTGTTCACGAGAAGTCTGCGCGCCAGTTCAGAGCTTTGCGCGTAGAGGCGATGGCGTGCTAGAAGCACTAGCGAACGTCGCACTTATCATACCTCCTCACTGACTCATAGATACACCCCTGACTAGACGGGATCTTTAAAATACGCACTACATGCATCAAAAGAGAGTAGATGTATTTGGTTCGTATGAGGACAGGGGCTGGGGGCTGGGGATTAGGGATTATGTCACTTCCTTCGACCATGCACACACGAAAAAGTGTCCCGTTACGTTCATCAGCCATGGACGCACGAAAAAATGTCCCGTTACAGTAGTTGGAAATAGGGGGTTCAAGAACAGGCGCAGGAGCCAGGAGCCGGCACCATCTTGGATGACGTCATCATGACCTTTGACCTTGCCAATCTACGCTAATCTATGCCAATCTATGCTAATCTATGCTAATCTATGCCAATCTATGCCAATCTATGCTAATCTATGCCAATCTACGCTAATCTATGCTAATCTATGCCAATCTATGCTAATCTGTATGCCAATCCATGCTAATCCATCCGCCATTTTGTATTTCTAGAAATTTCCGCCAACTTCGAATCGTGACGTCACCGTTGCACTTTGTGTCACGGACGCCATCTTGGATTTGAATTTTTTTTTTCGAACTTTGAAATTCGATGTAAACATCAACCGCCATCTTGTTTTCGTCTGCTGGTGGCCGCCATCTTGTTTTCGTCTGCTGGTGGCCGCCATCTTGTTTCGTCTGCTGCAGGCCGCCATCTTGTTTCCGTCTGCTGGAGGCAGCCATCTTGCGACGTCATATAGTTCTGTTGGTCGCCACCAGATAGCAGCAGGGATTATTTTATTTTTTTTCTTTAACTAAAATAATTTCAGTGCCGAGGCTGGGATTCGATCCATGGGACGTGAAAACGTCCAGAAGTCGTGGTTACGAGGCGGACACCTTGACCACTAGACCACGAGACCAATTGGGATATGGTGGAATAAATAATCTATATATGCCACGTACAGATGTCAAGTTTTATGATAAAAGGGGGGAGGGTGTCTTTGCCTTCCCAAATGCATGAAATTCAAATTATTATTATACCATCGCCATCTTTAATTCCAGCACAGACTACCAGATGGCGCCAAATTCAAATATTAGTTAGGGAGTCGGCAGGCAGGTGTCGCATGCCGCCATCTTGGTTCTCAAGTTGGCTGGTAGATGTCGCTAGTATCGCGCGCCAAATTCAAAAATTAGTTGCCAGAGGCGCCGCCATCTTGGTTCTCAAGTTGGCTGGTAAATGTCGCTAGTATCGCGCGCCAAATTCAAAAATTAGTTGCCAGAGGCGCCGCCATCTTGGTTCTCAAGTTGGCTGGTAGATGTCGCTAGTATCGCGCGCCAAATTCAAAAATTAGTTGCCAGAGGCGCCGCCATCTTGGTTCTCAAGTTGGCTGGTAGATGGCGCCACCGTCGCCATATTTTAGTTCATACAATCGATACCAGATGACGCCACCATCGCCATCTTTAGTTCCTAGTGTTGCTACCAGAGTGTGCCACCGTCGCCATCTTTAATTCTTAAAGTTACCGCCGGAGCGCGCCACCGTCGCCATCTTTAATTCTTAAAGTTACTGCCGGATTGTACCAAGTGTTATGTAGTCAGTCTAGACAAGTCGGGATAAGTTTGGAACCTGTAGCCATATTATTATTAATTAATAATGTATGTTTATTAAATATGATAGAGTATTTATAAAACATTGGTGTTGTGTAGAGACTCTCTCTTCTTCTCGTAGTGGCGGAAGACATCTCTAAGGTAGTGTTAGAATTTATGTATTAAAGCAATCACTCTAGCTGAGGAGACTAATAACTTATAGTTACAACTTTTTAAAAATACTCTGAATTTAAAACTTTTTTTTAATAAGAGGGACTATTAAATGGTTTGAAATTAAAGCAAACAACGTAAATGGTAAACACATATTTATTTAAATCTTATTACAAACAGCAAGGCATAAGAACAATCGATGATTTAAAAGAAGTAAATAACGAGTAATAAAAGTACATAATATTCACACACTGCACATCATAGTGACAAAGGCAACATAACCTATTTACATAAACCAGAGACCCAATACCTACATATTAAGCATAACTACAAGTTACATAGAGTATAATATACTCTGAAATACATAATGAAGACAAAATTGATGTAAATAACATTATACCTTGCTTAATAGTTCCAGAAGTAATGAACGTACAGCTACACGGGCAATCTCAACAGTTCTTTCATCACTAGTGGTTTCTGTGGAACATACTTGAGTGGTGTCTTCACTGATCGCACCTAGATGACTGAGATCTCGGGTTCGACTCTTGCGAGATGTAGGAAGGCGAAGCTGACGCCGGCGTTTAGGCTGGACTGCTAATGATGTGGTAGGTGCTGGCGATGTGGGACTCATCTGGGTACAGCTAGATGATGTCTGGACTGAAGAAGTCTGACCACATGCAGATGCTGGCGGTGACTGAATAGTTGGTAGGTTGAATGCATGTGCGAAAACCTCTTCCGGCGTTGCAGGGAGAACTGTATCGTCTCTCATCATATTCACACTACAATGTCCATAGCCCAGACATTTGATAACTTCTAGAGGCGTATCTTGAGGTCCTGGGTTTAAAACCTGTTTCACGTGAAACACAGCGTCACAACTCTCCGAAAAATGTTTTAAAACACCGTCGATCCACTCACTATAATCAACAGTGCCTAGCCCAGGTGTTACACTGGAGTATATCCTGTTCGGTTGAAAGTTAGACATCTCTGTTAACTACTTCTGCGGTAGGTCCTTACACCACCACAGTTTCAGCTCGACTGCCATCGCACGAGTCGAGGGTCGTATTTAAAAATATATGTATCACTTGGATAAATATGTCTGTTATGCAATTCCATAGAGTAGAGCATTTATCAGAACAGTCTATTGTTAAAATTATTTTCAGTTGTATGTTATACTCTATGAGATGTTAATTGACAATTCACCCTCGTTCATACAGTTAGACGTTAGATTCGCTCCTAGCAAGAGATGCGATGTCCGTGCTGGTCTCCCCACAATTGATGGAGGTGATGGCCTCTTTGTAATTGATGTAGGAGGTGATTGACGAGATGCAATTGGCAGTAGTTCGACAGCATCGTTACTAACGATGGTTGGTGGTAACATTGGTTTCACGAGCAGGATGATTTGAGGTTATGTCTACAAAAACTTGACGTGATGACTCTATTGGTGAACGATCACGCGCCTAGCCGGCGGCCTCCAACATTCGAACGAGGTGATCAACCATCCAAGCCCTAAGCATGTTCGCATTGTGTCTTGAGATCGGACCTGGACATCCGAGTTACATAGAGTATAATATACTCTGAAATACATAATAAAGAGAAAATTGATATAAATAACATTATACTTTGCTTAATAGTTCCAGAAGTAATGAACGCACTGCTTGACCAGTGACAGGTGTAACTAAATATTAAATATATTTTATATTTTATTTTACATTACCTTTCGTGGAATTTATTAATCATTCACTCTACGAAAAACAACTCAAGACAATATACCTGACCATCGAATTAAATACAGTACCGCTATGCCTTACATGAAAGTCTAATTATTCGATAATCTGAATAACCTATAAATCGTTCATGTACAAAGCCACACATACAGGCCAATTGTCTATGGACCATGAGACCGAGTCATGACAATATCAGACGTATAGGTTAGAATTTTCAGAACCGCAGGACCTTCTTCGTCTTTAGATAATTACAGTCATTTAGACCATCATGAAATCTTAATACATACTAAAGGACCAAGTAACCTTGAAAAATATTTTAGTAACACCAAGAGGTTTTGAACTAGTAAATATTCAGTCACTACTTATTTTACTATGCGCAATCAACAAAAAGGAAGCACCATCAACGAAAAGGCAGCACATTTGTAAACACTATCAACAAAAAGGAAGCACAATCGGAAGCACATTCATAGAAAAGGAAGCACAATCGGAAGCACAATCACAAAAAGGAAGCACATTTGGAAGCACAATCACAAAAAGGAAGCACATTTGGAAGCACCGGCAACGAAAAGGCAGCACATTTGGAAGCACATTCAACGAAAAAGGAAGCACAATCATAGAAACAACGCACAATCGGAAGCACAATCAACAAAAAGGAAGCACAATCGGAAGCACATTCATAGAAAAGGAAGCACAATCGGAAGCAAAATCACAAAAAGGAAGCACATTTGGAAGCACAATCACAAAAAGGAAGCACATTTGGAAGCACAATCCACAAAAAGGAAGCACATTTGGAAGCACATTCAACGAAAAAGGAAGCACAATCATAGAAACAACGCACAATCGGAAGCACAATCAACAAAAAGGAAGCACATTTTGGAAGCACCATCAACAAAAAGGAAGCACATTTTGGAAGCACCATCAAAAAGGCAGCACATTTTGGAAGCACAATCAAAAAAGGCAGCACATTTGGAAGCACCATCAACAAAAGAAGGAAGCACATTTTGGAAGCACAATCAAAAAAGGCAGCACATTTGGAAGCACCATCAACAAAAAGAAGGAAGCACATTTTGGAAGCACCATCAAAAGGCAGCACATTTGGTAACACAAGTTACGAGAACTAAGTCTTAGTTAGAAATCAGAATACAAGAAATAAAAACATTAAATTTTTACTTTTAATATTTAATTTATTTCTTAAGATTATACAAATAGAAGTAAAATAATCCATTATTGTATGTAGCCAGCTTTCCTCAGTTCTTCGAGTATGAAGGATATTTCTTTTATGCACGAATAGTTTCCTGCACAAAGCGAGCCATGTAGAAGTCTTAGCTGGTCAACCAATAAGTTTGGATCTTTCCACGATGTGTAATCAATCTCTTCTACCACCATCTCACTTGCTTGTTTATTATAAATACTTTTAATATCACAATCGTCCCAGTGATCATAATAAGCGTTATCAGATTTATTTATTATATCACGTCGTTTCCATCGTTTCGGTCTCAGGACACCGTTACATTCTTCGATCTTGTCAGCTTTAGGTGCTTCATCACAGTCTATGCTTTTGTCAACAGCCTCAGAGTCACTGTTACAATCACTGTAGAAGACATCCTCTTCACCCAGATTACCATATGAATTCGATATCGATGATGTCGAAGTGCCATTATCGTCTTCATGCTTCCTTTTTAGGAGTCAATCATTTTTACAAAGTAAGAAAGATCTACTTGAATTCGGCTGGAATGTATTCTCACTTTTCACGTTAAGGATTCTTCCATTGTCTTCATTCTTCCATAAATCATCATCGTCCTTCAATTTAAGTTCTTCGTCGAGATCGGAAGAGCCACGAACATAATCTCTCTCAAGACAAGGAAAATTATTGTCGTAATGCAGATCACTATTCCTTAGTCTAGTAGATCCATCGTTGTACTCTGGCTTGTACGCAGGCTTAACGTTACAAGTTCTGTCATGTCTTTTTAAGCTCTCTCTCCGCGTAAACGACTTGTTACATCGAACGCAACTTATCATATTGCGTAGTGGATTTTTAACACAGTCATTCTTCTGGTGTTGTCTTCCATTCTTTCTCAAGATAAATTCTTTGCTGCAAAACTTACACCTGTGTCCTTTCGATACAGCGACAGACACCGAATCAGGATTCATATTAGTTACTGGACTAATGTTAGATACAAACAGACAGTTTTCCAATTGGAACCATTACTTAAATATAATTTTTTAAATATTTCTTAAGCGAGAGTTATCTCATGCAAAGGTACTTGTTGTAAGTAATTCTGCTTTTCAACAACAGATGACACCACGTATTGCTTGCAGGTAAATATTATTTCTTTCTTTCATGCGGGATGCAGGATTCTCACTAACGATCGCAATACAGGGATGGCATCGCTAGACTCCAAGGAGAAGGTAGTTTGTTCATCCAGTTAGTGTTTCTGAGATTTCTCAGGGTATATATTATTATTATTTGACTGAATAATGATTTTTTTTAAAATTCCACCTAATAAAAATAAAATAGAAGCACTCAGAGAAAACCATCAGGGATGATGTCGTTTATAAACATCATAAATTACCAATTTTTTTTTAAAAATTCCAAATTTAATCCTGATTAAGCAAAGAGTTCACAAGCTCGCTTGTGCTAGAACTCTCATGTTGCTTAAGCAAAGAGTTCACAAGCTGGCTTGTGCTAGAACTCTCATGTTGCTTAAGCAAAGAGTTCGCAAGCGGGCTTGTGCTAGAACTCTCATGTTGCTTAAGCAAAGAGTTCACAAGCGGGCTTGTGCTAGAACTCTTTCCTTAATCAGGATTAAATTTGGAATTTTTTTAAAAAAAATTGGTAATTTATGATGTTTATAAACGACATCATCCCTGATGGTTTTCTCTGAGTGCTTCTATTTTATTTTTATTAGGTGGAATTTTAAAAAAAATCATTATTCAGTCAAATAATAATAATATATACCCTGAGAAATCTCAGAAACACTAACTGGATGAACAAACTACCTTCTCCTTGGAGTCTAGCGATGCCATCCCTGTATTGCGATCGTTAGTGAGAATCCTGCATCCCGCATGAAAGAAAGAAATAATATTTACCTGCAAGCAATACGTGGTGTCATCTGTTGTTGAAAAGCAGAATTACTTACAACAAGTACCTTTGCATGAGATAACTCTCGCTTAAGAAATATTTAAAAAATTATATTTAAGTAATGGTTCCAATTGGAAAACTGTCTGTTTGTATCTAACATTAGTCCAGTAACTAATATGAATCCTGATTCGGTGTCTGTCGCTGTATCGAAAGGACACAGGTGTAAGTTTTGCAGCAAAGAATTTATCTTGAGAAAGAATGGAAGACAACACCAGAAGAATGACTGTGTTAAAAATCCACTACGCAATATGATAAGTTGCGTTCGATGTAACAAGTCGTTTACGCGGAGAGAGAGCTTAAAAAGACATGACAGAACTTGTAACGTTAAGCCTGCGTACAAGCCAGAGTACAACGATGGATCTACTAGACTAAGGAATAGTGATCTGCATTACGACAATAATTTTCCTTGTCTTGAGAGAGATTATGTTCGTGGCTCTTCCGATCTCGACGAAGAACTTAAATTGAAGGACGATGATGATTTATGGAAGAATGAAGACAATGGAAGAATCCTTAACGTGAAAAGTGAGAATACATTCCAGCCGAATTCAAGTAGATCTTTCTTACTTTGTAAAAATGATTGACTCCTAAAAAGGAAGCATGAAGACGATAATGGCACTTCGACATCATCGATATCGAATTCATATGGTAATCTGGGTGAAGAGGATGTCTTCTACAGTGATTGTAACAGTGACTCTGAGGCTGTTGACAAAAGCATAGACTGTGATGAAGCACCTAAAGCTGACAAGATCGAAGAATGTAACGGTGTCCTGAGACCGAAACGATGGAAACGACGTGTTATAATAAATAAATCTGATAACGCTTATTATGATCACTGGGACGATTGTGATATTAAAAGTATTTATAATTAACAAGCAAGTGAGATGGTGGTAGAAGAGATTGATTACACATCGTGGAAAGATCCAAACTTATTGGTTGACCAGCTAAGACTTCTACATGGCTCGCTTTGTGCAGGAAACTATTCGTGCATAAAAGAAATATCCTTCATACTCGAAGAACTGAGGAAAGCTGGCTACATACAATAATGGCTTATTTTACTTCTATTTGTATTATCTTAAGAAATAAATTAAATATTAAAAGTAAAAATTTAATGTTTTTATTTCTTGCATTCTGATTTCTAACTAAGACTTAGTTCTCGTAACTTGTGTTACCAAATGTGCTGCCTTTTGATGGTGCTTCCAAAATGTGCTTCCTTCTTTTTGTTGATGGTGCTTCCAAATGTGCTGCCTTTTTTGATTGTGCTTCCAAAATGTGCTTCCTTCTTTTGTTGATGGTGCTTCCAAATGTGCTGCCTTTTTTGATTGTGCTTCCAAAATGTGCTGCCTTTTTGATGGTGCTTCCAAAATGTGCTTCCTTTTTGTTGATGGTGCTTCCAAAATGTGCTTCCTTTTTGTTGATTGTGCTTCCGATTGTGCGTTGTTTCTATGATTGTGCTTCCTTTTTCGTTGAATGTGCTTCCAAATGTGCTTCCTTTTTGTGGATTGTGCTTCCAAATGTGCTTCCTTTTTGTGATTGTGCTTCCAAATGTGCTTCCTTTTTGTGATTTTGCTTCCGATTGTGCTTCCTTTTCTATGAATGTGCTTCCGATTGTGCTTCCTTTTTGTTGATTGTGCTTCCGATTGTGCGTTGTTTCTATGATTGTGCTTCCTTTTTCGTTGAATGTGCTTCCAAATGTGCTGCCTTTTCGTTGCCGGTGCTTCCAAATGTGCTTCCTTTTTGTGATTGTGCTTCCAAATGTGCTTCCTTTTTGTGATTGTGCTTCCGATTGTGCTTCCTTTTCTATGAATGTGCTTCCGATTGTGCTTCCTTTTTGTTGATAGTGTTTACAAATGTGCTGCCTTTTCGTTGATGGTGCTTCCTTTTTGTTGATTGCGCATAGTAAAATAAGTAGTGACTGAATATTTACTAGTTCAAAACCTCTTGGTGTTACTAAAATATTTTTCAAGGTTACTTGGTCCTTTAGTATGTATTAAGATTTCATGATGGTCTAAATGACTGTAATTATCTAAAGACGAAGAAGGTCCTGCGGTTCTGAAAATTCTAACCTATACGTCTGATATTGTCATGACTCGGTCTCATGGTCCATAGACAATTGGCCTGTATGTGTGGCTTTGTACATGAACGATTTATAGGTTATTCAGATTATCGAATAATTAGACTTTCATGTAAGGCATAGCGGTACTGTATTTAATTCGATGGTCAGGTATATTGTCTTGAGTTGTTTTTCGTAGAGTGAATGATTAATAAATTCCACGAAAGGTAATGTAAAATAAAATATAAAATATATTTAATATTTAGTTACACCTGTCACTGGTCAAGCAGTGCGTTCATTACTTCTGGAACTATTAAGCAAAGTATAATGTTATTTATATCAATTTTCTCTTTATTATGTATTTCAGAGTATATTATACTCTATGTAACTCGGATGTCCAGGTCCGATCTCAAGACACAATGCGAACATGCTTAGGGCTTGGATGGTTGATCACCTCGTTCGAATGTTGGAGGCCGCCGGCTAGGCGCGTGATCGTTCACCAATAGAGTCATCACGTCAAGTTTTTGTAGACATAACCTCAAATCATCCTGCTCGTGAAACCAATGTTACCACCAACCATCGTTAGTAACGATGCTGTCGAACTACTGCCAATTGCATCTCGTCAATCACCTCCTACATCAATTACAAAGAGGCCATCACCTCCATCAATTGTGGGGAGACCAGCACGGACATCGCATCTCTTGCTAGGAGCGAATCTAACGTCTAACTGTATGAACGAGGGTGAATTGTCAATTAACATCTCATAGAGTATAACATACAACTGAAAATAATTTTAACAATAGACTGTTCTGATAAATGCTCTACTCTATGGAATTGCATAACAGACATATTTATCCAAGTGATACATATATTTTTAAATACGACCCTCGACTCGTGCGATGGCAGTCGAGCTGAAACTGTGGTGGTGTAAGGACCTACCGCAGAAGTAGTTAACAGAGATGTCTAACTTTCAACCGAACAGGATATACTCCAGTGTAACACCTGGGCTAGGCACTGTTGATTATAGTGAGTGGATCGACGGTGTTTTAAAACATTTTTCGGAGAGTTGTGACGCTGTGTTTCACGTGAAACAGGTTTTAAACCCAGGACCTCAAGATACGCCTCTAGAAGTTATCAAATGTCTGGGCTATGGACATTGTAGTGTGAATATGATGAGAGACGATACAGTTCTCCCTGCAACGCCGGAAGAGGTTTTCGCACATGCATTCAACCTACCAACTATTCAGTCACCGCCAGCATCTGCATGTGGTCAGACTTCTTCAGTCCAGACATCATCTAGCTGTACCCAGATGAGTCCCACATCGCCAGCACCTACCACATCATTAGCAGTCCAGCCTAAACGCCGGCGTCAGCTTCGCCTTCCTACATCTCGCAAGAGTCGAACCCGAGATCTCAGTCATCTAGGTGCGATCAGTGAAGACACCACTCAAGTATGTTCCACAGAAACCACTAGTGATGAAAGAACTGTTGAGATTGCCCGTGTAGCTGTACGTTCATTACTTCTGGAACTATTAAGCAAGGTATAATGTTATT
Organism: Bacillus rossius redtenbacheri; assembly: GCF_032445375.1. Lineage (NCBI taxonomy): Eukaryota > Metazoa > Arthropoda > Insecta > Phasmatodea > Bacillidae > Bacillus > Bacillus rossius. The sequence goes on along the minus strand of NC_086330.1, from coordinate 330,843,085 downwards.
TACATCAATTTTGTCTTCATTATGTATTTCAGAGTATATTATACTCTATGTAACTTGTAGTTATGCTTAATATGTAGGTATTGGGTCTCTGGTTTATGTAAATAGGTTATGTTGCCTTTGTCACTATGATGTGCAGTGTGTGAATATTATGTACTTTTATTACTCGTTATTTACTTCTTTTAAATCATCGATTGTTCTTATGCCTTGCTGTTTGTAATAAGATTTAAATAAATATGTGTTTACCATTTACGTTGTTTGCTTTAATTTCAAACCATTTAATAGTCCCTCTTATTAAAAAAAAGTTTTAAATTCAGAGTATTTTTAAAAAGTTGTAACTATAAGTTATTAGTCTCCTCAGCTAGAGTGATTGCTTTAATACATAAATTCTAACACTACCTTAGAGATGTCTTCCGCCACTACGAGAAGAAGAGAGAGTCTCTACACAACACCAATGTTTTATAAATACTCTATCATATTTAATAAACATACATTATTAATTAATAATAATATGGCTACAGGTTCCAAACTTATCCCGACTTGTCTAGACTGACTACATAACACTTGGTACAATCCGGCAGTAACTTTAAGAATTAAAGATGGCGACGGTGGCGCGCTCCGGCGGTAACTTTAAGAATTAAAGATGGCGACGGTGGCACACTCTGGTAGCAACACTAGGAACTAAAGATGGCGATGGTGGCGTCATCTGGTATCGATTGTATGAACTAAAATATGGCGACGGTGGCGCCATCTACCAGCCAACTTGAGAACCAAGATGGCGGCGCCTCTGGCAACTAATTTTTGAATTTGGCGCGCGATACTAGCGACATCTACCAGCCAACTTGAGAACCAAGATGGCGGCGCCTCTGGCAACTAATTTTTGAATTTGGCGCGCGATACTAGCGACATTTACCAGCCAACTTGAGAACCAAGATGGCGGCGCCTCTGGCAACTAATTTTTGAATTTGGCGCGCGATACTAGCGACATCTACCAGCCAACTTGAGAACCAAGATGGCGGCATGCGACACCTGCCTGCCGACTCCCTAACTAATATTTGAATTTGGCGCCATCTGGTAGTCTGTGCTGGAATTAAAGATGGCGATGGTATAATAATAATTTGAATTTCATGCATTTGGGAAGGCAAAGACACCCTCCCCCCTTTTATCATAAAACTTGACGTCAGTACGTGGCATATATAGATTATTTATTCCACCATATCCCAATTGGTCTCGTGGTCTAGTGGTCAAGGTGTCCGCCTCGTAACCACGACATCCTGGACGTTTTCACGTCCCATGGATCGAATCCCAGCCTCGGCACTGAAATTATTTTAGTTAAAGAAAAAAAATAAAATAATTCCTGCTGCTATCTGGTGGCGACCAACAGAACTATATGACGTCGCAGGATGGCTGCCTCCAGCAGACGGAAACAAGATGGCGGCCTGCAGCAGACGAAACAAGATGGCGGCCACCAGCAGACGAAAACAATATGGCGGCCACCAGCAGACGAAAACAAGATGGTGGTTGATGTTTACATCGAATTTCAAAGTTCGAAAAAAAAAATTCAAATCCAAGATGGCGTCCGTGACACAAAGTGCAACGGTGACGTCACGATTCGAAGTTGGCGGAAATTTCTAGAAATACAAAATGGCGGATGGATTAGCATGGATTGGCATACAGATTAGCATAGATTAGCATACGGATTAGCATAGATTGGCATAGATTAGCATAGATTGGCATAGATTAGCGTAGATTGGCATAGATTGGCATAGATTAGCATAGATTCGCAAGGTCAAAGGTCAAGGTCAAAGGTCATGATTACGTCATCCAAGATGGCCGCCGATGACGTCATCCAAGATGGCCGCCGATGACGTCATACAAGATGGCGGCCGGCTCCTGGCTCCTGCGCCTGTTCTTGAACCCCCTATTTCCAACTACTGTAACGGGACATTTTTTCGTGCGTACATGGCTGATGAACGTAACGGGACACTTTTTCGTGTGTGCATGGTCGAAGGAAGTGACATAATCCCTAATCCCCAGCCCCCAGCCCCTGTCCTCATACGAACCAAATACATCTACTAAAGAGATTTTTTAAAAATTAAAAAAAAACTTTTTATTCAAAAAAACCTAACGAAAAAAACGAGGGGTTTCGACCGTGACGTTATCATTCTCAACATATATTTCCACAACGTAACGTCTTATAGAGAACGCAACGTTAAAAATGTCTCTCAAAATCTTTTTAAAAATGAGTAATATGTAGTCGAAAACGGTCTAAAATATTTATTTTTGTGAGACAATTTAACATGTTCGACACAAACATGCAAGTGACCAGGCCTGTGTGAGGCATGAATTTTGGCACCTGGTGGAGTGATTCTTGGGTAATTTTAAGCTTGCTCCACAATAACGCGTAACAGATGGCAACCAAATAGAGTGAATTCAACGGTTACGAAAAAATGGACGCTGGAACAAATATACAGAAAGACAGACAATAATTTAACAACTGTATTTTTGAATGCAATTAGCAATTGCCAATATTTATTTCTATAATTGTTTCCAGTGTACAGACTTTTTACCTCGAACAGTTTTATTATTAGAATGGATTGAAACAAATCAGTGTTTTTTAAAAGATATTAAAATTTAAAAATCAACTGTTGATATATAATATAAAAAGAACAAAAAAATTAATTAAATTTTGTGAAAACACTCGGGATAAATGATTGAAATGTGTTAGATTCTTAAAAGGTGCCACGTGTTTTTGAGAGTTGGATTCGACAAACGCTGTCAACTGTTGATTTTTTTTCCCCGCCGGGATCAGAGCGGGTGGTGATGCTGTATCCAGTCGGGCTCCAGTTCCCACGGTCTTATGCTGCCTTCGCCCTCCCCCCTCCACTTGGTCACGCCTGTTCTTTTGTGAGGCTCTTCTTCCTCCCTATGCCTTCCCTCCTCTCATTCCCCTTTCTTGCTTCTTTGTGCCCTGATTTTCACGGCGTGTGACCTCCGTGCTTCCTTGGGCTGCCTTCCTCATGGTCCGGTGGTGATGAGCGCCGAGGCGTGGTCTGCGTTGCGTGTGGTTCCCTCTCTCCAATCCAACCCCCCAGTTCCCCCTCCTAATCCCCCCCCAATTCCCCCTCCCAATTCCCCCTCTCAATCTCACTCCAAAAAGCAACTTCTGGCCGTGCCAACGTTGGCAGCGCATTGAAATACGTCAAAGCTACGTTAGCCCAAAAAAATATATATATTTTATTGACTAGCATCCATACAAAAAAAAAACAACAAACTGAAAGTTTTAAAGGGGATAAAAACAATTCACTTGTGGTACATGCTGCCTTCCGACTAAATGAGTCAATGTTACGCATGTTCCCGACTCCTTAAAATCCAGTTCAATGAGGGCAAACTTTCGATGGAAAAGCTCTTACAGGCCTACTTTGTTCTAGTGAAAATGTTTCAACCCGACGTATAGCCAACCTTTCCAATAATATGCTAACCGCTGGCCCGACGTACGTTGTTAGTGGTTAATGTTTTAATATTTTATTTCGTCATGATTACTTTCTATAAAGTTTTTTTTAAGTCAAACATATTCATATTTCAACTGCTTCGTTTTGTATTAACTTTTAAATTCCATTATTTTTTCCCAGTTATTAAAATTAAAAAAATCGAGGCAGCGACATTATGTGCTGCTATCTCGTGGCAATCGCATCAACCATTTGCTCGCGGTGTCAAAATAGATTGTGGCGACTTCGTATCGTTCCAGCCCACCAATAGAACTGTACCTAACATTTCTTCGACACTGCTGCTGCTGCGTGCTGTCGCAGATGGGGAACGTATGATCTATCACGTGAACGAAGCTCGTGTAGTCGCTGTAAGTGTTGGCGCGGACGTTGATAGGAATGATCCTTAGGTTATTCTTGGACTAAGATCGTCGGATCGCGGATCAAAGAGAGGAATGGTGCAACTGGCCGCAAGCGGATTACCATGTAGCGGAGTGACGGGCGCTACGAGTTCCCCTCTGGGTGGCGCGCCGGGCTGACTGGCCTGCCTCGTAGCCTGGTTCCTAGCAGCCTCGTAACAATATTTTGGATCGGTTAGTTTCTGGATGGGGGAAAGAAATATCTCCCCTGGAATTTTTTTTAATATGAGGTTTGAAAACGCCTTTTTTTAAAAGGCTATCTGAGTACTGTAACCTATAATAAATTAAGAGTTCTTTGTAGTTTAAAAAAAAACTTAAACGTCGTAGAAACTACGCCGTATTTTGATTTTGATTTTTGAGTTGTATGGTTGGTTCTAAACAAAGGTAAACATATAAGTGGACAAAAGAAGAGTGTTCTTAACAAGTTTTTGAAAGGTGTGTTAATATACTAAAGAACATTCTTTTGGATAATTTTCAAATAAAATGAACTCAGTGTCCGTAAATTTACGAAGATCGCCGTCAATAATATATGAAGATCCCTGAATAATTTGTATAGAACGTTCCTCGTAAATAGAAGGTTAGAATTTTTAACAGTGTACAGGGGAAAAGCGGCTCCACCATCTCCAACCTGAATGATTTTATGCCCTTTTCCACCGAAATACATTAGTATACAGTGGAGTTCCACTAATTCGAACCCCATAAATCCGAAAATTGAAACGAGTTTAGAGTGTAAGAATTTTTTTTAAAAGGGCGTGTGTACTTAAAAGTTTTACTTCTATGGCATTACTAAAATACTAACTTGAACATTTTAAAACACATATAACGACACTATGTACACGTTTATATATTTGTTGTTGCTTAAAGGACTGAAATCAGTCTGTAAATAATTTCTACAAACAAACTTTAAACTTTTTTTAGCTGATTCAACATTTAAGATTCAACGGTAAAAATTTAATCCAGAATTTTTTTTTTTTTTTTTTTTCATGGCTTCGAATGTATATAGGTTAACAATTTTTTTTGTGTGTCCTCAGTATGATGAACGCTGCTCTCTCTATATATATTTCAATTTTGACTGAGGGTTGTAACTCAGGATTCTAACGTATTTTTAAGTTATTATTTATTTTTATGACTACTGTACATTACTATATAAAGTATTGAAGAATAGTTGTGCTATTATAAAGTTTTATTTTTTAATACCTATGCATGCTATAAATTCTGCAATCTTCACGAAATCAACATATACGGATGCATCACGCGGGTCAACCATATTTGCGGGATTTCGCAGACTTCCACAGATGGCAGCACTGTGTTTAGGGGATATTTCCGTTCCAATCGACTCCCGTTCCATTCACATGATCACGCCTGCCAAATGCCGTATCCCGAGAACAAAGATGTTACACATAAAAAACTTGAATTTTTTGTATTTTAAAAATTATTTTTGATATCTTGACCCAATTACCAATATGTTTAGTGTTTTTTTTATTTTATATGTTTTATTGCCTGAGTTATTGCTTATAGAGAAACATTCTTGCATTATGACAGTTATTCGGCTAGTCCGAAAATAAGTTAATCCGAACCGGTCTTGGCCTAAGTTAATTCGGATTAGCGGAGCATCACGAATTGCAAACACTTATTTGGTAATTGTCAGGAGATGGCCAGCTGTGATGTAATTGAAGTCATTTTCTACCTCACATATTACCAAACTAGGGCGGTGGCACAACTAATGGGTGGTGGAAACGCGGAAGTACTCCGAGAAACACCCCACAAACTCATGGCAACGTCCGTCACGTTTTATACTAGCGAGAAATGTAAGTTAGACCCTGCCGGGAATTGAACACGGATCGACTTGTCAGAAGGCAAGTGATCTGACAGCTGAACCACCGAGGCTCTCTATGATTTAAGTAATCGTCTGAAGTCTGGAATGTTTTTGCCAACCGCCATGTTACTAGCAGAAGCTATGAGAACGACTTCCTCCGCCCCCCCCCCCTCCCCCCAAATAACTTTTCTGAATAACAAAACAAATCTTTGTTATAATTCGAGACGGGAAAAATACACGGTTTCGATTACATTCAGGATATACTACATATTCCTCTGTATACTCGGGTAAATAACGCCAGTTCATTGGCTGTTGACTCGTGAGCTGTTGAACTGGTTTACCTGTTAATCGATACTTATTTGGTTGAGGGTTTATCATTGGCCAAGAGTCATCCAGATGAACAGTGAGCCAATAGCAAAAGTAGAATTGCCTATCGCCTATCACGAAATGAATCCGCAAATATTTTTGTTCTGATCTCTAGTTAGAATAAAGTTTAATGCTAATTCGTTTTTTTTTTTTTTTTCATTTTTGTTAAATAGTACTCACTTCATGGCGGCATTTTTAAGATTCTTCCCCTGTGAGTTCCTTTCAAACCATTAAATAAAACATCTAGTATTAGCATTAATACAGTTAACGTTTGTTTTTCTGAGCGACTTCTAAAAAGAATGATTCTAACTTCCGAATAGACACCCGCTCCAGATACCAGCACCTCCGTTGGATTTGGAGCATTTTCAAGTTTTATAGACTGACAGCCACTGTTGCAAGATTGATTTTACCTTGCTTGTTAAAATTAGAAACATTATTTTGTATACAATCGTTAATTATAACTATAAGTTTAAATATTTTTAAAGTTTACTTTTTTTATATTTTTCTAATACCACAAAATAGTGTCTGTTGACAAGTTTTTTTTTTTACAGCTGAAGTCATTTTGAAAAGAGAAATAAAATGTAATTCAAACTGAACATCAATATTATTTTTTCACAGTAGTCGGCATTCAATTAAATAATGTTCTCTACTCAATTTTAGCCAATATTTTTAACATTATATATGTTTCAGACACATTAAAAATATTATTATTTCATTATAAAGTTGCGTATAGACATTTTGTGTTCTATGGCGTACATCTGAAAATAGAGCACACCGGAACAAGGACAGTGCTAATGGCAGAAATGGTGCATTGGAAAGAGAAAGTAAACGTCCATTAAAATGCACACTGCAAACTAAGGATGAGACACGATATAGAGTGCGCGTACCCAGGAAATGATGCCTCTGAAAGTGTCAACGTAAAGAGCGTGCTACTCGGCGACTACCCTCTAAGTAAGGAAGATGTAGAGGAGTGTAAGGTAATGGTGTTTTTTTTCTCGTCTAGGCTTAAAACAGAAACCTTGATTATTTTTTTTTATGGTAAGAGTCGTTAAGAATGATAATATTCAGTTCAATTTTCCATTATTTTATTCAGAGAATGTTATTGTTTTACACTGACGAGCATTCTAACCAAGAACAACAAACGATTAAATGATTAAATATTTGTTTTGGTTTAGTTTCTGATTGTTTTCAAATATTTAGGTTAGTATGTGCGTATTTGTTTTGGTTTAGTTTCTGATTGTTTTCAAATATTTAGGTTAGTATGTGCGGATTTTGAAGATCGCGGGCAATATGTCGGACAATATGACGACTAATTGATAGAGACGGAAAAAAAATCGCTGTAATAATAACCTTTTTAGGGTAGCCTCCACAATCATCTGCACACTCGGACAAATGCCACCTGTTCATTGGCTGCTGACTTGTGTGAGTCGTCTCGACGGGGTAGCCTGTGATTCGATATTTCTACGATTGAGCGTCTCCAATTGGTTCACAGCACCAAGAGAACCAATGGCAGAAGCAGCACCAAGGCACAGTTTGTTTGAATGTCAGCGCATGACAATGTGAATCTGGGAATTTTCCCGATGGGTAGAGACCGGAAAAATTCGCGGATTCATTTCGCGATACGCTAGGATCCAAACACACGTACCTTCGTATTTCTTCAGTAATTATCTCACAGCTTATATTAATGACTGTGAGCCAATGAAAATCCTTCAACCAAAAAAAGTATCGAATGGCAAGCATCCAGGTTGACAGGTCTCACAAGTCAATAGCCAATGGACAAGTGGCATTTTCCCAAGTATGTAGCGGATTGTGGAGTCCATCCTAGAGGTCATTGAAACCGCGAATTTTTCCAGTCCCTACCGATGGGTGACGCCAGAGCTCTCAAGCCGGCGACAAAGTGGGCCTCCCGAGGGACGCTGGCGGGAGTCGACAGCGCGCCTGTCCGCAAAGGTCAACGACTGCGCCATCGACCAGTTGGCCACGCCTGCTTGGTTCCCCTCTGCCGTCCCCACCCCCTCACCCTCACCCTCACCCCCACTTTCACGACACTGCACTGCGCGAGGACTACAAGCTCGTTACACACAAACAAATAACAGAATATTCCCCTGGAAGCCAATTTGCCAACAAGTAGTTTGTAATACTACAAAAAAAAACTGTAACTTTGTACAACATATATGAAATACGTTTTTAGAGATACTGAGGGTTTCTTACGAAAATTGGCGCATAATGTTAGGTTTTAATGTATATTTCATTCAATCCTAATTTTTTTGTCAAAATAATCGAATATTCAATCATTTGACTTTAATTTTTTATTATTATGTTTAATTATTGGAAGTACTGGAACAACACAGAGCATAAATTACTTGGTTAAGAATCCGAACCTAGTATTACAGCGAAAACTATTTTGTAGTGATACAGCTGTTTTCTTGTAAATGTACATTAAAAAAAACATTACTGTGTACTTATTTTGCAACGAACTACTAAACATTAAACAATAATTAGGTTATCAGACAGGATGTGTTTTCAGTAGCAGCATGAGCTACAAGCAGCAGCTACTGACAGGCCGGCGCGGCGGGACAGAAGGCAGCAGCGTGCCTCGCAAACAGCAGCATGACGGAGTGTGTGATCTCATGCAGACTGTCAGTGATAGTCTTCATGCATGTGGCCGCTATGCAACAAGAGAGCACCGCACAGCCCGTAGAAACCGGGCGGAGGATTATATTGAATAAGAGCCACACAATGGAGATCCCTTCTGTTCTCCTAGAGTTGCGATTCAGCTTGGAACGGGTTCTCACCTGGAGGGAACGTGGAACACGAAACAACACTGTAAAGATTATTTGTATTTTTACAAGGAAAATCCTTGGCTACTCAGTTGCCTGTGTTATCACCTGTAAAACTGCAAGGCAGAGCTGTGTAAAATTAGAAATGTACAAAGCTCTGCCTTGTAGTTTTACAGGTGATATCGTGGGCAACAGAGTTTTCAAGGACTCTCCTCGTAAAAGTACAAAAATGTTCACAGTGTACCCAGCAAGGATCTGGTTTTAATCTTCTAATAATTTTTGTCTGATCACCTAATTATTTTGACCTGTGTATAAATCGGTAGCTTATTATTATTTTTATTTAGACTGGCCTAAACTGCCGAAATTTGCTAAGGTTAGGTGATAACTAAACCGACAGACAAATTATCATGATAAATATCATTGGAGGGACTTTTTACAGCTAACTCATATCTATCGTGTTACATAAAAAAGGCCCTTAAATGACAGTCATGTGCGTAGCCAGAATTTGGTGGAAAAGGGGGCCAAATGAGGTTATAACAAGAATAAATTGTTGATAGGCCTGTTTTTTTGTTTGCGTTTCACAGAAAAGCGGCTGGTCCGGTCCCCTCCCCCCCCCCCCCTTTTCCCACGAAAAGGTTTCAAAAGATGCTTCAAAACGAATTTTTGGCTATCTATTTCAAAACGTGAAATTTTTAAATAAAACGTGACACTTATGAATGGTTGATCCTTACTTACACTATGTACTAGTGCTTATGATTGGGCCCTAATGTGTGTTCAATGAGAAGGCTACTTACTATATATTTTTCATTTTCAGTGGCCATAAATTGAGCCCATATATTCGTTACTTTAAATGGGGGGGGGGGGGGGGGGCGCATGGAACCTCCTTGACTTCGCCATCGATGACAGTAGTGAAAATAAAACGAGACAACCAATATACTGAGACCGACCCTTGAAGTCCTCTCGCTGTTATACGCAAGAATTGATAGCAGGACATTTAGGCCAGTATTCCAAGACACAAGAATAAGGGTTTAGGTGTACCCTAACCGTATTCCTAGTGTACGATAGGACGATAGAACGGATTTTGGTGTCATATCCGATGCCTATCATTATCCCAAATTCCACGCATGCGCAGAGCTCAAAATTTTGTTGATTTCGTCCAGAGAGCGGACCCGCGTCTAGCGCTATTACCTCGAATATAGTCATTTTTATGATCATCGGGAGTCGTACCAAGCCTGTTGGCGTGCCAAATGAAACTTTATAATACCGAAACTATCCTGGAATACTTTTGTACACTTTAATGGTCATAACAAGAATTAATCGCAACTTAAAAAGTACTTGGGAAAATAAGAAAGGCCGTTCTTTTTTCGTGCGATGGTGCTGCTATCTCTAGTATTCTTTCCGAAACAATTGTATCGATGGTGCGAAACGTCCGCTAGAATGCGTTTCTAGCCTCGTGCAGGGCACCGTTTATTAAAACGGTTGCCGATTTGTTTCCTTACTGGGATTCAGTTTGGACACGTTTTGGAATACGGCCCGCAAGTTAGCACAAGGCAGTGCTTATTCGCTACTTCACCCGAACGTCTTGGAATACAGCTCTTAGACATAGAAAAACAATACTTCCCGCTCGCGAATGTCAGAATAAGTCTAACAGATGTAAAATACAAATTACGAAATTTTAATTGTAATGTCGCGAATTGCGTTCGTGATTAATATCATCATAGTGTAACAAAAATTCATACATAAAAATATTAAGGTTGTTGATAGTTGTCTGCGGAGAAAAAACGCCACAACAGTCCTACGTTTATCGATGCTTGGCTTGTGCCTGTAAAAAGTAACACGAAAATCGCTACGTTATAGAGGACAGACTCTCGCAAACTACGAGGATGAAAAAACTCGATTACTGGCCGCAGCTGCTAAACACCATGTTGTGATGTTTTGTCAGCAGACTTGCCAGCTGGCCTCTTTTGATTGACCACTCCGAGTTCGGTTTGGGAGATTTGGTGGGGATGGTGTTTTATTTGTCTTTTACACGCGGGGGTGGTTTTTTTTTTGTGTTCGAGTTGAGTTCTGGGTCTCGACTCAGAACCTGTCTCGCGCTTAGACTTTACAGAAGGAAAAAAAAAAAACTCAGAAATTTTGTTGACTCTTGCAGCGATAGTAGAAAAAAATGTATTCAATTAGAGTGGTAAGTTTTCCACTCCAGTCTATTCCTTCTACTTTCAGCAGTAATGTAACTTTTTGATTACACTTTCTTTCAGACTTTTTCCTCGTCGTCTTTTTGGATATTCACCGTTGTTTCACTCCCTTCGTTGAACGTTTGTATTTTTTTTTTTTTTTTTAGTTCGTGCTCTAAGTCCATAACCCAATTAAAGTTGACGTTTATGTTCTTACGACCATGCATACTTTACGTGTACTTGTGTACTAGTACAGTTCGAACGTGCACATAAATTTATGCCTCTTTAAACGATACTGATATGGTAAACAGGTTCTTAGCTTTTTTATTTTCAATTAATAAATTTAATTCTATCAAATCGTTTTGGCTATAAATAGTAAATACATACTCATTTACAAAGACGCGAATTTAAGGAGAAATACTTAATATTCTGTCATTTCCCCGGTAAATTACGATTGTGTGTATGTATTTTGTTGAAATTTAGTTATAAAACTTTTAAAATATATATTTTTTCATTTAATATGTTTATTTTGGTAAAAAAAAAGTTAAATTGGTTTTACAAGTTTTATATTTCTAGTCTTCAGTCAAATACGCTTTTCAAAATAGCGCTGATTAATTACCGGGAAGTACTCGAAAAGTACACAGATTCGTTTACTTCACTGCGTTCATACTTCCAGTTCGGACTGCCCTTGTGATGTCACTTCCGGGGCAAGTATATACAATAATACTTCAGGCAAATTCGTCCACGATGTAACACGCTTTTCTTCATTTCATCTCTCTCCGCCATTTTATCCCTCTCCGCCCAGAGCATATCTGCACTGTCGCCTTAGAACACGTTATTCACGAATAAAAATCGAAGATACAAATTTGGACCAGTTCATATCACCGGCGCACCTCATGCGCAGCGACACGAGGTCGCACTATCAGACATGCAATTGTAATACACGAGCAAACAACATACACGTTAACAATATTCAACAGTTGCTTCGTTACAATTTCATAGACAGCTGTTTGTCCTCGAGGTAAATAGAGCTAAGATTTCTTTTCCGTGGCAAAATTATTTCCTTGCTGTTATTTCAAACAATGTGTTTAGGAAAAACTGCTGGTATGTGGTCGTCTCTGATAATCCTAATCATGATTGATTTGTTGGATCGCGTAGCCTGTAATTTAATTAATAAAAATTAAAACTGTTTTACGCACATAACACATAGCGTGTACTCATTCTGAAATGTCAAGGAAGTTACTTGAAATCCTGGAAAAGTTGGAAGTTACTTGAAATCCTGGAAAAGTTGTTGCAAATCCCCAACGTTAATAATTAGAGGGGTAAATGTCATGCTCCATTCTGCTATCAATCAGAATGTTTAAGCATTTTTTTTTCGGATTGTGTTTCATTGTATAGACATACTCACATAAAATGGTGTGTGCAATGCTCTGTTTGAACTAGCCCAGCTATGGAAATGGTGTTGGCTGGATTATCTTTATATCTTCAGAAAATTACAAAATAGGTAAATTGTTTTTTAAAAACATCCAGGAAAATTTGTAATTTTGGTCATGGAAAGTCATGGCAAAATCAGGAAAATGTTATTACAAATTTTCGTACACAGCCTGTAGATCCTAATTTTATACAGTAGATTTTTTTTTCACTCCCGCCGACGGTTTGTATTTAATTATTTATTCTGTAACTTCAGAAGGTAGGAGCCACGCTTAGTTGCTGGAAGAGAGCCAGAAAGTTAGTTCAAATGGACTCGAACTTTGGCACGCAAACCTGTTGAGCGAAGGGCGTTAAAGTGCCGTCGCTTGCGAAATTATTCTGTGAGATTGGTTGGGGCCATAACTAAAATCATCGCCAGAAGATCTCAGGATTATATGTGTGTTAAAACACTCTAGCGTCGTCTGTGCTTCGTGATTTTATGAGTTTCTTTCAGGGACATGCCTAATGTCAGCACACTTATCACAGCCACTCTGTGTCCTGAGTTCCTCGGTCAAATAAGGCAATGCCTTCTCTTGCAGTCACCCGCCAGTATATACAGAATGCACACACAAATCCGTAGAAAAATTTCTCTGACATTTCTGTGCCTTTTCACGACCAAAATTACGAATTTCCCTGACAATTTTTTTTTAATTTCACATAGTTTGCAAATTTATGAAATAAATAAACAATCCAGCCTCCACCATCTCTTATTGAATACGACATCTTACATTGTGTATGACTATGCACTAAAATACCATCTGGAGAAAAGAAATGTGTTCATAAAGGTGTGGGTGATGGAATATCAGATAATGACATACCCCCCTAAAATTTCTATTACAGGTTTTAAAGTAAATTTCCTGACTTTCCCTGGCCAGTTTCAACGTGGAAGGTGTGGCGGAGTGTTTTTAATTTTAAACATAGATTGAAGTTAGGTTTTGTACGTGCGTTCACATTTTCCCCTCACTTATTAGCCAACTAGCAAACATAATATCCGTGGAGTTAATAATATTTTTTTTTTTAAAAATGTGATCGAGTCTTTGAGTACTCTCCAGTGATGTGTAACATCTAACCTCGGTAGCGAGCCAATTCATGTGTTCTCGTGTGGCAAATACACTTATAATACGAAAATTGGACACGAAATGTAACGTATAATTATTTAAAATAATACCGACCGTGATAAATATACACTAAACTAAATTTCTGGACGCGAATCACACGTAGTTTCCGCCCCCGCCGCTAGAATTCGCTGCCGGAGCAGCTACGTCGACTATAGAATCATTCCATTTGCAGACATAAATCTTAAACCATATAATGAAACGGCACCGATAAAAGCGAAAAAAGATTGGGGGGGGGGGGGGGGGGGGACATACGAAACCCTAGCTTTGGACCCGATTTTCGTTTTGTTAAAATTCATTAAACAGCTAATACTATAAAGTTTCCCTTTGTCTTTGTGAATTTTGGTTCGTGCCGTCCGCCACAGATGGGAGCAACATAGTTGCACATTTGCGATCCATGCGACTGCCGTTTCATTTACGAACTTAACTCCTATCAAATGCCGGTGAGGCGAGTGGTATCCGCCCAGTTTAACCCTTCCTCCTCGAACATGTTTTTTTTTTAAATAGCATTGTTATATTCTGAAGCTTAGCCGTGATCTGATTGTTTAATCTGTATCGTGTAACATGTATGAAATTTGACAGTTTTGAAAAGTATCCCAAACTGTCTACGTCTAGTCTCGGTCTGATGCCATTGTTGTTCTGTCGACTATCGTGCTGTCAGTGTTCACAAAATGAAAATGATGTGATTGTTTTTGAGAACGTCAGTTGGGGAAATGGGCACCACAGGCGTTTCTCTCGAGAGGTGCCGAATCCGAGACGAGTCACGTGACACGGACGGGGACGCACCACAACGCCGAACGTACAATAACGCCGTAAACCATAACGCCGAATGCCAAATAGACTACAACGCCGACAGCTAGAAAACTGCTGCGTACCACAACGCCGAATTACCACAACGCCGAAAAATGTCATTGCAGGACTGCCACAAAGGTTACGTTAGGTAAGGTTAGCACACAAATTCATTCAGTTGTTTTTAATTTTGCTCCTGTGCCCCCCTCCCCCCCCCCCCCCCCCCTTCCCCCCGCAGCAACATTTTTTGGCGTTACTGTATTTCGGCGTTGTGGTACACAGCAGTTTTCTTGCTGTCGGCGTTGCGGTCAATTTTGGCATTCGGCGTTATGGTATTCGGCGTTATTGTACGTTCGGCGTTGTGGTAACGACCCGACACGGACGATATCGCGGGCTCGCGCCACCAGCGCAACCGGCGCGGTGACGCCACTTCCGGGAACTGGCCGTTTATTCGGTCGGTCGTTGTGGAGTGCGGCGCGTGTGTTCTAAGTTGTGTGTTTCTAAGTTGTGATAGTTCTAAGTTGTGACTTTCTACGTTATGACGTTTCTAAGTTGTGTGGTTCTGCGTTGCGTGTTTCTAAGTTACGTGTTTCTAAGTTATGACAGTTCTAAGTTGTGTGTTTCTAAGTTATGATAGTTCTAAGTTGTGACTTTCTACGTTATGACGTTTCTAAGTTGTGTGGTTCTGCTTTGTGTGTTTCTAAGTTGTGTGTTTCTAAATTATGATCTTTCTAAGTTGTGTGTTTTTAAGTTACGTGGATTTTTCCAAGTTTTCTAAGTTATGACAGTTCTAAGTTGTGACTTTCTAAGTTATGTGTGGTTCCCTTCGCGCTAATCTCGGCCCGGCGAGGAAGGAAATCAAGGACGAGAGACCTGGGGCGGTATTCCAAGACATAACTGGTAGGGTGGCGAAAAAAAAGCAACCGTTTTAAATAAACTGTGCCCTTCACGAAGCTAGAAACTGATCTCAATGCATTCTAGCGGATTGTTTTGCAACCGTTGATACGTTTGCTACGCCAAATATCCCACATATAGCAGCACTATCGCGCGAATTACGCGCATTTAATGGTGTAATTTTAATTTCTTCAAGTACTTTTAAATTTTTCTATTATTTTTTTTATGATTATTAAAATGTATTCCAGGATAGTTTCGCTATCATAAAGTTTCATTTGGTGCACTAACACGATTGGTGCGTCCCCCGATGATCATAAAAATGACTATATATATATATATATATATATATATATATATATATATATGATAATGGCGCCAGATGCGGTTCAGCCATCTGGCAAAAACGTGAGCTCTGCGCGTTCACGTAATTTGGACAACGATAACGGCAACGGATAAAACACCAAAATAGGTTGCCTAAAAATAAGTGACTGGCCTTGTCCTATCGTGCACTAGGAGGAATATGGTTAGGCTGCAGGTGCAGCATATTCAACACCTAAACCCTTATTTTCGTGTCTTGGATTACCGGCTTTAGGGACCGTAAAAATTACTAGATTCAATCAAGAGGGGGGGGGGGGGGTTAAACCTGTAGTTTTCCCGGGATATGCGGCCCAAACAGGAATAACAGGCACAAGACGTCTCACTACACTGTTATTTTTGCTGTGTAAATTGAACATAAATACTCACGTAAAATTACGGATATTTTTTAATTTGTACATTAAAACAACTGTATCACTTCAAAATAGTGCGGATTCTTATCCGGTCATTTATTCTTCGAGTTTTCCCAGTACCTCTAAACCTTGTAAACCGTTACGTGGATAGCTTTCCAGTATTAATTGCGAACATTAATAAACAAAATAATACAAAATAAATTCAATTGATTGAATATTTAATTATATAGTCCATGGTTTTAAAAAATTATGTTTGATTGAAACGTCAATCAAAATTTTAAAAAAAATTAAGCACCAATTTTTTTTAAAGAAATACTCAGTATTTTCTCGAAAAACGTATTTCATACATGCAAAAATAACCATAGCCATGTGTTATACAAAGTTACAATATCTTTCTTATAATACTTCAAACTTTTTCTGGGCAAATTGGTTTCCAAAGTAATCGTTTGTAAAAGGACAGAAATTTTTATTTTAATTTCTGTGTAAGCTGTCTACGCCTCGCCTATAGGCATGCGATGAGAGGAAAACTTAAGTTTTTTCTTAAGACATATCAGACGTTATTATTACGTGTATCGTGCCCGCTTTACAGTTACGTGGGCCTCCACAGTGAGGATTTTCCCCCTTTTCTTGTCTTCCGAATCCTCTTCTCACTCGGGCCGATGCTACCTGCTCAAAGGCTGCTGCCTGCTCAATGAGGCGTCTCGACCGGGTGGCATGGGCTGCGCTTCTTTGGTTGAGGCTCTCTCATTGCTCCAGAGCCATCCGAATAAACTGTGAGCAAATAGCAGGATCAGCGCAGACGTACAAGTATTTGAATTTCAGCCTGTCGCGAAATTATAACACTACTTTAACCGGTATCCGCTTATTAAAACATTTCAATAGATTTTTTTTTTGTGTGTTAATGTGGTTTTGAATGGGTATTTTTTTAAACTGATTATTATTACTAATATTATTAGTTTAGCTATTAAATATTTCTGTCCACAATACGCAGCACTGTTCCAACTCCTTCACTGCCGTGTGCAGCGCGCGACTGCAACAGGCTCGCTGCAAAAACATTCTCCAAGTGTTAAACGTGAGGTCGCGATACATTGTTCAATGTCGCCACTGATACTTACGCTTGTATATAACCCCTTGTATATCGGCTGTATTCCTGTTTTAAGTCTTTTCATTTTTAATGTTATTAATATTTTTTTTGTTAATGTTCGTTTGTAGTGAAAATGTCTGGATTTTAGTTCCTAAGCTATTGGTTTAGTATTATAAGTTTATGAAGTGCGATTTTTGTGTAGTTGTGTAGTACTGTGGTTAAGTGTAAGAGAAGGCTAAAAGCCTCAACTTTGCCGTTAAGTTAGTAAATAAATAAATAAATAACTACCTAAACAAATAACAAAGTCAGCGAGGCTGATAAACGTGGATTCATGTATGAACCTTTGCTAGGTCCGGGGGGGGGGGGGGGGGTTTGCCCGCGGGAACCGAATGTGTGCCAGGCACGTGTTCGGGTCAGACAACTCCCGCGCCTAGGTCCTGTGTGTGTGTGTGTGTGTGTGTGTGTGTGTGTGTGTAAGAGCGAGAGGGAGAGAGGGCTAAAGAAAGTGAGCACACCATTAGAG
Organism: Bacillus rossius redtenbacheri; assembly: GCF_032445375.1. Taxonomy (NCBI): domain Eukaryota; kingdom Metazoa; phylum Arthropoda; class Insecta; order Phasmatodea; family Bacillidae; genus Bacillus; species Bacillus rossius. Next base: position 330,825,445 of record NC_086330.1, on the reverse strand, counting down.
AAGGGATTTAGGAGTGAGAAAGATAGGTTATGAGGTGTGCACTGTACCCAAAAAGTTTTAACAGGTGCCCACGTAGTACCTCGTACAGAGGACACAAGTCGCATTTCGTAGTCGCTTATTATTTTTTTGCCAATTTCACCTCTACCAACTTATGATCACTGAACTCCCTTTTCTTTCCGCATATTTTTTTAACGTTTGGTAGCTCAGTTTCCAAGTGAGTAGCATCATTACTAGCGAAATAATCACTGACAAAATTTTGTATTACTAAAGCAACGGAAAAAAATAGGTTTATTAACTTTCTCATGTTGCTTCCTTTCGTTTAGTTGGGTTTGAATTACAATTCTCCGAACCCATGAACCTCATTACGTCGGAAATTTATACATAACTGTGGTACGAGTATTAATAATTTGGCTTTTAGCTCTACCATACAAAGTGAACCGAAAACTAAAGAAAATTTCACAAGGCACTTTATGTTACGTACATTTTGACATTGAGGCTCGAACTCACACGCCATGTTGATTTTTTTTGGTAATAATATTTAAGGGTTATATATTTAAAATTTTCACTCTATACCTCTGTGGGCATTTTTTGTTCTGCCACAAACATTTTCAACGGATATAAACCTTAATTATCATAATTTGCGTGGCTTTTTAAATCCATAATACGCGAATATCTGTTGCAAATATTTGTGGAAGCACAACAAATACAAGGGTGGTACCTAGTTAAAATTGTATAAATAGCCCTAATATAAGTTATGGCGGAAAAAAATAACATGGCTTGTGAGACCTAGCCTTAAGAATTCATTTTATTATTTTAAATTTATGAAGCATTCTAATTGTAATTGGTTTAATGCGATGATCTGAATTTTATTTAATTTTTTATTACGTGGCGACAGTGACCGGCGTGATTTTCTGCAAGGAATCTCATTCAGTGGCCTTTTTTTTCTTTTTTCTTTTTTTAATATGCGTGACTTTGATGTATACCGTGTGTAATACGACAGCGACATTGGACCAAAAATATTGTGTGTTTTTATTCAATCTCGCACCGTGGAATCAGCTAAATTAAATGTTACGAAGTCCTGGAAAAAAAAAATTCCCAGCTGATAAGATAAACTTTTTCTTGTATTGCATACCTATCATTTAAACATTTTGTTTATATTAATATCACACCTCATTTATTGACTTGCGGAGCGTATCGTATTTTAAAAACATGAGAAAAAGCTTTTTTTAAAGTTCTTTTTTTTAGCTTTTATATAACGACTACGAAGGTGGAAAAATGCTAAAAATCAATAGCATTGAGTGTCTCACTCTTAGCTTCAGTTCAGAGCAAATGGCGCGCACTGTTGCCACAGTGATATACCACTCAGGGACAGATTAGTTGCGTTCCACGGATTTTATCACATGGCTTATTTACACTAAAATTTTAATTTTGTATGCCATCGTGAATTATATAAAGTTGCAAATTGTAATATTTTTACATTTTGTTAAAGATTTAAATAGTGCCAATTGACAGTATCATTACAGCTTTAGTCATCCTGAAAACACCAACTCAATAACAAACACCAATTATTTCGCACGAGAAACTATTTTTAGAAGCATTTCAACTAATAATTTTAAAAATAAGGTTGTTGACAAAGGCATACGTAACCAACATCGCAACCTTCGGTTCTGTCTCATTAGAAACACAAAAATAATATGCAAAAATGCTCAAATTATCATTTAAAATATCCCTTTACAGCATAAAATAATTCAGATTTTTTTTTCCTAAATCGTTTTATGACATTAACAGAAACGCAAATTTTCCAAAACATTACAAAGTTGCGTCTGAAACGAAAATGCTCTATGGTCTGTATCTGCACACCGAAACAAGGACAGGGCTATTGGAAGAAATCGTGTATCGGAAAAAGAGAGTGAACGCCCCGTTATCTGGTTTGGGAGCGCCCAGCAACAACTGCGCAGTGGCTTTTGGCTGAGCATCGCGCGCGTTAAGGGGTGGAGGGGGGATGGGGTTGTTAGAGGGAGCTCCAGACACCGAGGTTGCCGGAGAAGATGGGAAGGGTATGTAGGGGGAGAGAGGGGGAAGTGCCGCAGTGCGGGCCAACCCCCCCGGCACCCCTTCCTGGGAAAACCCTTCCATCCCACAACGCACCACCCCTCCCCCCACAGCTCGACACCGTTACCCGCTGAATGCACGCCAAGTGTGCGCCGGTCCGCCGGGTGCAGAGTGCCATATCCCTCCCCCCCCCCCCCCCCCTTCAAATCCCTTTTTTTTGATCCCTTACGAGGCGGGGAAATAAGTTGGTGACGCTCCAGGTACGATGGCGGTGGTGCCGTAAACCCGACTGTATGCATTATTACCTTGGCTGCTACAGGATTGAAGCTAGTGCAGGTTGGGCTCGTGAGAAATGAGAGTAAAAATTTACTTGAATTTTTTTTCTTCGAGATTTGTCATATACAAGTACATAATTTATTTTAAGAAATTTGTAACTAACAGCTTGAGATTAAGTTTGTGTGTATGTGTGTTTTTTTTATAGTAATTTTGAATCAAAGAAGATTTAAAATTTGCGGGACTTTTCTTGGTAATCTTTTACCCCTTTCAAACTAAAAAAAAAAAAATATGCTCTCGACACCATCATTTGGCCTGTAATTAAGAAATATTTGGCTATGGAATTACATATTAATTCGATAATTTTTTTTCAAACACATGCCATTGCAGTTTTCCACTGTTTGTCATGGAAAAAAATTCAACAACGCAAATTAAGAAATAAAAATGAAAACAAACCCACGGAAATCAAGCCTAAATCAGCTATGTTAAACAGATAAACCTAAGGATGTGCCTAAACAGGTATTATGGACGACACAACGACGACAGCTCAGACACATTCAAACTTAAATATCAGACAGCACAAGATTTCCCTGGCAGGAATGTAGTCATGAAAAAAAAATTAGCACAGGTGAACATAGTAGGCTAACAACGACGAGATAGTTTCAACAGTAACAGTAAATGCAGACAGACAACAAAACCTGGATAATCCAGAAAATATATACGAACACAACGATGAAGATTGCTCATGATTTCAAACAGCCATTACGCAACCATCTATTATGAAATATTATTTCTAATAAACTAGACTTATTTAATAGTTTAGATGAAGTTAAAGGCAAATATGTGTGTCAGTTCTAGCATGTAAGAAAGCATGAAGTCGTTGGTGGAATAACCGTACGTATGTAGACTTCGTCTTCAAACACTTTATTTGTAGTATATCATTAATACATCAATAAAAACTATTTTTTTTCCAAAACCCTGAAAAACTCAGGTTTCCATGGTTTGGGTGGATCTAATTTTTATTTATTTATGAATGATATACAAAAAATAAAGAGTTTTAAGACGAAGGCTAAATACGAACAGTTAATTCAAATATGTATACCACAAGATTTCGTGTTTTCAGTTCATGCTATGTTTGACATAATAATTTACCTTTAAGTTCATAATTACCATTAAATAAGGATATATGGTAATATAATTATGAATTTATTTAAAATCATGTGCAGAAATACGAAATATTAGAAAAAAATATTTTGGAAACTACCCCTTTAAGGCTCAGTCATAGAGGCTGAGATGGTTATTTTATTTTCTTGTGCTTGCCATTATATAAGTGTTTTTTTTTTATTAAAATTAATTTCTGTGGTGCTTCTGCATTAGTTGTTGGGTCGCAATTTTTTTTCAACAGATAGGGCCTTTTTACTAAAATTTATTTTCGAGCTGTAAAAGGGTCACGCGAGTCATCTTAATTATGAACACTTACGTGTCCTTTTACCGCTATTAGATTGTTTTTTTATAAGTATATGCTGAGATAAAAAATAAGTTAAATCACTTAAATGACTGTATTTTCAAGCATTTTTTATTCAAGGGACGTGCCTAGTCAGGGGCGTATCTGCGTTAGCATTGAATATATATGCAATGGGGTTAGTGAGGCGGGATGATATCCTGCTGGTGCTTCTAGTGCGGTATCTCCACCGGCACACATTTTCCTCGTCGAAAATACAACTATGAAATTTCAGTTGTAACTTTAACATTTATACAGCTCATAAATGAAGATAAAGGTGTAATGCAAGTCTCTTTAGTGCTTTCAAGAATCTGTTCTGGGTGTTCTATGCCCGAAAGTTATTCCGAGAACACGCGTTTTTAGCCATTCGCACTCTCCTAAAAATACAGTTTTAAAAAAGGGAAAATCGGAAATATAACTACTTTGACCGCCCTCAGCATGTTCCTATTAAATGCTTCTCGCAAACAAGACATCTTGATCGGTTTTCAAGTAGCGTTGTTTTTTCCCTGAAGCTCTGCACGCCGTTTAGGTGTGCCCGGTTGAATGATGGAAAGAAGCTTCTGTCATAGAGATGATGTTTGCATGGACTGTCGAGACGTGACGGTTGCTGCCCGCACAGCCGGCACAGCTGCGCCGCGCGGCTCGTCGAATTAGTAGTTAGTTGTCTTGGGGCCAGATGATTGATGGGTCGTGTGATGAGTTCATCATCCGTGGGACGTGGCGATGTGTCTACGGCCGCGTGTTAATTGCAGGGCTCAGAATCGCCCAGTTTATCTGCAAGGGAGGATGTATCCCCCTTCCAAAATTCTTTTTTTTTTAATATCCATCATTTCCACCAACAAAAAGAAAGAGATGAAAGCAAACAGTGGCCAAAGTGGTACACGACATCAGAAATTAAATTATGCGTAAGCTCCTGGTTACAATAATTTGGGGAACTACAGGACGTCAATACATTTGTTTGATAATACTACACAGTAGAGTAACGTGTAATTTATAGTTATTTTGTACAACAAACAATTTTGCTAACGAGTTTCCGATAATTTCTTTGTAAAATGGTATGTTTTTACAGGGTAGTATGTGATAATTTTTTTCATTGAAAAACCTGTTGCAAAGAATTTCCATTTGAAGTTTAGGAATGTTGTTTAATGAGTTACTTAAATTATTTTTCTCGTAATGTTTCTTGATTTTGTGCATGTTTTTAAATGAATTCATAATATAACCATATTTAATTATTTATGAAAGACTTTTCTATTGAATACGTAATTATTTAATGGTTTTTTTAAATTAAATTAAAAGTTTTATGTTAGTAGCATGTGCTGGAAGCATGAAATCATGTGGTATACAGTTTTGGATTAACCATTCGTATCGCATGTAGCCATAGAAACTTGAGTTTGTCAGACTTTTAGAAAAACATAATTTTATTGTCTAGTGAGCTTTTAGATTTATTTTCGCGAAAAATACGTAGGGTTATATAGTTCTCCTTTATTCATCAAACGCAGTCTTTAGTAAAATAAGAGCGGTGGAATGGTAATTGAGTGATGGTTGGATATATCGCCGCTGGGTTCGAATCATGACAACGTCATCACAGGATTTTTCTGGAAACGTGGTGGACGTTGCCGTGATCGGGCGGGTTTTCTCGAGGTGTTCCCTTTCCCCCAAAATAATGCATTCTGTCTCTTCTCCAGCTCACATTTAATTCATTCATGGTATCCACCATCAGGGAAAACGGGAATAAACCTGGAATAGTCAGGGAATTTTGAATTATAAAAAAAATCAGGCAATAGTCAGTAAAATATATATTTCAGGTCATGGAGTTTAAATAAAACGGCTAGACAAAGGTTAATTTTGTATCGCTAACCCGGCATATTTTATTTGGGTTAAACTTTTGTTTTTCGCAATGATGGTGTACCAAGTACTTAATTTTGAGCAGAGTGAGGCTGTTTTCCGTATGTTTTGTAACCTCGGAGTGTAAGAAACATCACTTTGGGTATCGTATAGATTCTAAGAATTTCGTTTCTTCGTAAAAAGTTGTATCACGACGTTAAAGAATTTATTAGTTACGTTTTGACTATAATGAGTGTTAGGAAGTAGTGAAAAGAGATTTATTTATTTTTCTAAAAATATTTACGTGTTTTTATTCAGTGAGATTTACAAAAATACCTGGAATATCCAGGGAAAAATCAGGAAATTCTGTCTGTTCGTGGATTTTGATGGACATCATGTGATCCTTATCTGGCTACAATAACCTTACACTGTAAATTTTTTGTATATGTAACAAATATTTTATGTAAAATTACAGATATGTAAATTCGTACATTTACAAGAAAACAACTGCATCACTACAAAATAATGTTCCAGTAATACTGAGTTCCGATTCTTACCCAGGAATTAATGTTTTCTGTTGTACCAGAACCTTCAATATTTCAAGTTACTATTTGTAAATCGTTCCCTGAATAGCCTTTCAGTATTAACTGCGCACATTAATAAGAATGGCAAAACAAAGTAAAATCAAATGGTTGGATATTCTATTATCTTTTTTATTGTTTGTAAAATTGATATGTTTGAATGAAACATCATTAAAATATAAAATTATGCTCCAATTTTCATAAGAATTACTCAGTATTATCTCGAAAAACGTATTTCATATATGCAAAAATAACCATAGCCATGTGTTGTACAAAGTTACAATATTTTTCATGCAGTATTACAAAATATTTTTTGGGAACTGATTTTCAAAGGATCTTTTGTAAAAGTACAGAAAATGTTTTTCTCTGCAGGCATTCTATTAAATTATATAAACGAAGCCAAATGTTGAAGGACAAATTAAAGAAAATTGTAATGGCCTAAAACTTCTGAAACCAAGATGGCGTGTTTCGGCTCCTTCCTCTCCTCTGAAATCCTTCTCTGTTATTAGCTTTTCTATTTCCGCCCCCACCTCTACATTTATATAAACGTGTACAAAATTATTGATGGTAATGTGCCTTTTAAATACTGAAACGCATCTGGTCTCACATACTATGTTGGGATTAATTTTTATGATATTGCTGTGCTTTAAAAACTTTTCCCGTGGATTTGTTACATTAGCTCTTTTGCATTTTTAACTTTTCGGAAACAAAGGATTTCCTCCTAAATTAATTAATATTAGAATTAGTTTCACTGTTTATCTCTGAAAAGAACACATCAAAACAAGTCAGTTGTTCCATGCCGCTGACGCAGTGTACGCTGATTGACTGCAAGTAGAAATCGGCGCTCCGCACAGAAAAGTTCGAAGTGTCGACTTTGTGTGCGCCGTTCTGATTTTCTTTGCGCATGCTGTTTTGACAGTGTGGCAGCTGCGATCTATCTGCTCAACTGCCGTGCGTCTTTGCTGTTGCGAGTGTAGCCTAGCTGTTCATACTAAGGCGATATAAGATAAGCGATATATAGTAAGGAATATATCGCGACTATATATTGCTAGGAAGGTTCATGGCAGCAGGCGATAAATCGACGCGACCTGGGCGATAAAAGTGTGGTGCGAACACAATTTTCACAACTTCAGTTACAAAATTAGCTCAAGTGAGGAAGACGTTGTAGTGGCTTATTGGTTATGGCGTAGAATGAGAAGAAAAATAAAAGACTGGATACATTTCTACAGTCTTACCAACGTGCACCATAGCTCAGCTGTTGTTTTTTCGAGAGCTTTCTGAACAGGAATCAAAATTCAGGGAGTTTTATGAATTAATCCTGAAAATTTCATTTTCTGAAAAGCCTAGTGTCACGAAGCCTTAAAAAAGAAGGCTATTTCTCCAGATGAAAAATTTCTGATTACTATAAGGCAAGTATATATGAATATAAACAGCAGTATTATAAAAAATTAGCAGTTTTATTTTTATATATATATTTTTTTTACAAATAGTACCAATCAGTTGTACCACACTTTCGTGCGTCAGTGTAATAATCTAAATGGATTCCGAAGTCGTTGCAATATTGCTCATGTGAGACTGAGTTTGTAAGGTGTCATGCTGGGATGACGAACTCCATCAGTAGGGCTGGAAGCAACTGAAATACTGGATTCCACATTCGTTCGTTCGTCTTCCTCTAGCAACTTGTAAGAGGGGCATTGTTTGTATTTTGAAAGTCCTCTTACGACGACAGCATAGGTTTTTCAGATCAGGTAAGAGAGAAAGAAGGAAATGCTGTTAAGCATATTGGTCATTTTTATTAATATATTTTTTCATTTTCATCCACTCTATAAAAGCGTCCTTGACTTGGTCATTTCCCTTTCGTTTTTTATGTGTTTTACTTGAGCTTTAACGAGCGGGTTTTTCGATTAATTGCACGGAAGAAGCTTATAATCAGGCATTTCCTCTTCAACAAATGTCTCACTTCCGTAATTTTGATTAGTATTGGACTTCTCTACTGCAGTATCTTCAACGCGAAGTGTGCCGGACGTATCTCCTCCTTTCAAATGCTCAGTCATAAAACAAGTTTTCTTTGAATTCTGGCTAGCCCCGGGGCTTGGTGTTTTCAGCGATCACACATATGTTCTGATGTTCTTCCATCGCTGTAAACAGTACTTTTCTGAAACAATATTAAAAAAAACAGACATCAATAGGATTTATTTAAAAAATGTTTATTAGAATGAAAACATATGTATTACACAACTATTTACGATTTGAAACCCTCAATTTATTTAATGTATTATTTTTTCAGGTATTTAGTTAATGGAAGCAGTTTTCAAGAACTTTTCCTTTCTATTTTACAGAGGTAAATAAACCATCAGTTACATTGTTTGTTCGACTTGTTTTTCTATGAGGTCCCACATACAACCGCTCTATATGACACAACCAACGGAGGGAACTTGGAACCAAATACCAAAACGTTATTATGAGTTATGGAATTTACCTAACTGTATTGGTTCTCTTGACGGCAAACATTTCCGCATTCAGTGTTCCCCTAATACAATGTCTACAGATTATAATTATAAAGGGTTCTTTTCAATAGTTCTAATGGCTTTGTCTGACGCAGATGGAATGTTCACCGCAAAATATATTGGAGACTATGGACGGAATAGTGACGATGCTGTGTTTCGTAAAACAACAATCAGAAAATTATTGCAGGATATTAAATTGAAAATACCAGAAGCAACTCCCTTGCTAGGCAAGGCAAATGACAACCATTTTCACTTTGTGGCAGACGAAGCATATTATTTCCAGCATAATATAATGCGGCCCTTTCCAAAAAGAGTGTGAAATGATGCCAGAAGATTATTCAATTTTCGACTTTCAAGAGGTAGAAAAGGTGTGGAATGCAGTTTTGGAACGCTAACGTCAAAATTTCGTCTATTTGACTGACCAATTTATACCAGCAGAAGTAATGCTGTGCAGACTATAAAGAACAGCATGCATGCTTTATAATTTTATACGCAGACGATAAGGACAACCTTATGTTCCACAAAAATGTAATAAGTGTTCTGTGTGGTAACAGCATTATCAGATAACAGTACGATCAGTGCAAACAACAATTTGAACGCAGCAAACCGCTTAAGAAATAAGCTAGGTGAATACTTTCTGAAACCAACTGGTGCACAATGGAATTGTGTCGGTTTACAAGACTCAGACATTTAATACAACAATTTCTTTGTATACCTGTATATACTTGAAATTACAACAAAAATTACGAACATTTAAAATAAAACTGTAGGGTGTACTTCATTGTAGACCACCATTTGCTAACTTAATTAATGTTAAATTCTGAATTTCATCACGTTAATGCAAATTTAAATTGAAGCTAATTTTTTCTAAATGTTAATTCTGTCAAATTGAATTATAATTGAACTACTTATTTCGTGTGTATGTTTAGAAATATTTACATTATAAGTTAATAATAAAACAATTTGATTACTTAGTTGTCTTACATAATAAATAAATAATGTTCTTACCTCTGTCTTTCATTTCTGATACAATTCCCCTCCATGCGGCACTCGTCACATCTGTCTTACTGAATGCGGCAATAGAAATAGTTCCAGATGCACTGATGAGCTTTCACTTAATTAATGAACGGAATTACAGAACTGTCTTCTCTTCTTCCCGTCATGTTCACGGCTCGAAATATCGTACGATACTAACCGCTGAAGCGACCGGCAAGTATAGGTGCTTCGAGAGATGTGTCGCTTGCGATGTGTTGTGCAATCGTTCGGCTGTGAACTTTTTTTTTTTATCGCCTCGTATTGTATATCGCTCGTCTTAACATCGCCTTAGTACGAACGGCGCCTAACGAATGAGCTGTGGACGTTGGGCGTGGTCGTGGTCGCGTGGACGGCGCGCCTGATTGGTTGGAGCCTGTGGTGTTGGCGTACCTGCCGACGAGATGCCGCGCCTCGCCTCGACGTCTGCGGCCCCTCTTCGCGGGACCACGCCCTCTGCGTCGTTTCCGCCGATCGTTGGCGCATCACTCCGCGCAAACACCCCCCCTCCGCCACCACGCCCCCTCTGTCGACCCTCCAGGATTCCTCAAGGTCGCGGGCTCCTTCCAGCCGCCCACTAGCGCCGTCGGAAATGGTCGGGATGACCAACAACGCGGGGGACAAGTTTTAGCAAGTACACGGGAGACTAAGGCTGGGTTCACAATTGAAAAAATAACAGTAACAGTAACAGTAGGTCGTGTGCATAGGATATGAACGCCATGTTTCCTAACCTAACGATTCACAATAGCAGAAAGTTGGTCGTGTGCATGGGAGCGAGGTCGTGCGCATAGCAGTGAAATGAATATATTTTATTTCGGTCGCGTACGCATGACACAACAGCCAATGGGAGAAGAGCAGGGTGCTTTTTTGGCGGGACTAGAAATATGTTTATATTTACTAACCATATTGTGGTAAGGAAATGTCGAAATAATAATAGTATTATCATTATTTTGAAAGTTAATATGTTTATTTACTAACACTGTTAACAGATGTCGCATAGTTCGCGAAATTTCATTGGCTGAAATTAACAGTAAGAATTCAATTGTGAACCGATTTCGCAGTTCGCACAGGTCGTGTGCATAGGTCGTGTGCATGGCTTGCTATGCACTCGCTTAATTTATTTAATTGTGAACCCAGCCTAATACCGGGAAGCTCCCAAGATTTTTGTGTGCAATTCAGTCAGACAGACGGCAAACGGTATGCCCAGGTACGAATAATATATCTTTTTAGTTGCAAAAACCAAGTGTCTTTGTGGTGCACTCGAACCGCATTAGACATCTTATCGAACATTTAGTGGTGAAAGAGTATGTGATAAATTTTCGTTCCAGCATAGCAACCATGGGGTAGATCCTGGAGGGAGCGCTCCCCCCCCCCCCCTCTGCCCAGGAATCTGGAAGCCCATCTCTGAGGGGGCTCGCTTGCACATGCAACATCGTAACTGTGGAACGGGAATTATAAATATTATCTTGCGGGCCCCCTGAGAATCCCACAGAACTTCGCCCCTGATGGCAGCTGTGCCGAGGGTTGTCTCGTGTGCGAGTTCATCGTTCTAGTCGACCTCGCGTAAGGGTACGCACACAAAGGAAGCAGGTTTCCTGCTAGCGGACTGCCGGCGCCGATCGGCGCGGAAAGTCGGCGCCGGTGCAGCACACAGAAGACGCATGCAAAAGCAGGTGAACCAGCCAGTCGTGCAGCAGATTTCGTGGGAGAAATATGTCGTCCAGTTCGTCATTCGAAGAAGAATTTATTATTTTGGATAGTTTAACACTAAAAGTTAAAAGAGACAAAACCAATGTGCACCCAATAAACAGGGGCAGATACAGGCATGGTGAATATCATACTTTATTTAAGATTTGAAGACACATAAAGAAAGATTTTTCCAGTATATAAGAATGACGCATGGGGCATTTGAGTACATATTAAATAAAGTGGAGCAGCGGTTGACAAAGACATGGTGTAATTGGCACACGCAGCCCATTCTGCCAGAAGAGAGACTAGTTATTACATTAAGGTATGTTGTATGTATTGTACATGTTTCCTCTGTGCTGAACTAAACTGCAACAAAACATAATTGATAAGGCTACAGTGGCTATTTTATATTTTTTTGATATATTCCATGTTATCAACAAGCCTATATTGTCATACATTGCACCAGTAACCATATGCCTGTAGCATTAGTAACCTACAGTTTTTCCTACATACCAATGAAAGCTATGTCGCACAGTAAAATATTAATACCTATTGAAGTTTGTGTTAGTAGCTGTTGACAAAGTATCATACGTAATGTTTTCTTGTGATTGATAAAGCACCGGGGTAGTTGAACGTAGAACCTGCAGGGTGGTTTCTGGGCCAGCAGGAGGTGAACAGTGCCAGGAAAGCTGCGAGTGCTGAGGTGAGGAAAGGTCCTGATGGTATGCAAATTGTTCTACGAGTTCTTGTACCTTACTTCTAAACGATAATTTACGCAAATCCGGTATTTTTCTCACATGAGGGAGTAAACTCTTAAAAAATTGAAGATCTTTATCATCGTGTTGCCTTGCTGCTTTTGCTTGAAGGTATTGCAGTTTCTGTTTTTCCAGGTTCAATATAGACTCGTTAAATATTTCTGTAGATCCGCGCTTCCTTTTTCCTGCTGGTGTAAATGGAATCGACGGTGACATTACAGAATGCGTGGCACTACTGTCATCGTAAACTGTTTCTATGCAGTCTTCTTTTGCGAGCTCGACAATATCTACACTGTCTCCTTGCTCGCTTATGGATGCTGTGTCAGAGGCAAGGACCGAAGTTTCGTCTGATTCCACTGGTGATTTAGATGGCATATTCCTCTCCATAGGATCTGTAGATGGAATCTTGCATAGATTTCCTGAGCTCTGTCTTGCGGAAACAATGTCTTTCAGGAAGAGCAGTGACCGAAAATACGGCCACTTAGACACATGGCCAGAACCTCCACCATCCCCTGATCGCGAAGGGGGTATTTTTCCCAGTTCTACTGCAAACTGGTCCCTGAGATATTTCCATTTTTTTCTGGCGGTATTTTCTGAAACAAAATAAATAACAATCCTATTATAGTACTTGTTTGACACATATATTTACCAACTGCTACATTTAATTATTTGTTTCAGGTATTTGGCAACTGGAGCCTCTTTCAAATCTCTTTCGTTTTCATTCCGAATGGGAGCATCTACCGTCGGGAAAATCGATGCAGAGACTGTTACCGTTATATGAGAGGTTCTACAACCAGAACACATGCCAGTGCCAACAAAGCAAATGTTGGAAATTATTGCCGAGGACTATTTCAAGATTTGGAACTTTCCCAACACGTTTGGTGCAATCGATGGCAAACATGTTCGTGTGTTATGTCCAAAGAATTCTGGTTCAATGATTTTTAATTACAAAAAGTATTTTTCCGTTGTCCTCCAAGGTGTAGCGGACGCAAATTACATATTGATAACAATAGACATAGGAGGGTATGGCAAACAAAGTGATGGGGGTACATTTCACGCATCGGACTTATATAAGTTACTGAGCAACGACCAACTTGACATTCCAGAACCCGCATGTCTCCCCGGAACAAACATGAAAGCTCCGTTTGTATTAATTGGAGATGAAGCATACCCTCTTCTCCCTTTCCTATTAAAACCATATGGCGGCAACAATTTAACAATTCAACAGGAATGCTTTAACAAAAGGTTAAGTAGGGCCAGGAAATTTGTTGAATGCACTTTTGGCATACTATATTCAAAATGGAGAATACTATCGAAATGTATAGAAACTGACGTTACTGTTGCAGATAGTGTCATTAAGTGCATATGTATTTTGCATAATACCATTCTCGACAAAGAAGGCTCTGCAAGACACCTCGTTGATATCCAAGCTACTGCTGAAAGACATCAACCAAGGTACGGTGCCGGAAGACCCACAAATGCCGGTAAAACGATCAGAGATTGTTTTACAACATATTTTGCAAACAATCCGTTGGTGTACAACTACTAGATTCAATGGTGCAGACATGTGCATGTACATTTAGGCGTATAAATAATGGGACAGTACTGAGTCGTGTCAATTTATGTTTTAACTTGTTGCTGCAAACAAGTCATGTGATTTTGTTTATTGCTAATGTTATATCTTTGTATTACTTGATTATTTAATAGCGGAAATTCATAACATGTTGTTTTCAGTTTGTCCGATATAGACCTATGCTTAATGATCTAGGGACATATGTAAACAATTGGTAATATGTCTGCAAATAGTGAATATAACTAGTTTTGGCTTGTTCTGCAATTTTCAGTTAATAATTTGTTTAAAGGGGTTAAGTGCTATAAGATTTAATTACAAAGAGACAGATTTTAAAGATGTCTGAGGATAATATTATTGAATTATCCAACGTTTTAATAGCTCACATGATCCGCATCATTTAGGTTGATAAAAATATCAGTTCATATAACCAGTAATGGAAATGTTTAAAGATAATTACAATTAATTGTTGTGTTTTATGTATTTTGAACCATTAAAATGGGGGACAAACAAGATAGAATTGTACTTCTGAATTTCAATGTATCACACAAACATTAAGTTACATTTGGACTATTTACTGTACTCAGTGTACAGTAACGTAAAAATTAATAATACTTATATTGTGCAAATTAAATATTATATTTATTTTATGTGATCACTCGTTAACACTACATCAGGGTTAAGTAATTTGTAAAAATAGTTTCATTAATTTAAACTTACAATGCCAAAAATTCAACAATGCAGTATCGAGCCCTTTATTTACAAATCTCCTAGTATAGTGTTTTTATTAACAAATTTTTACAAATTATGGCCACCGTCCTGATATTTCGTTGACAAAACAAAATCAATCTATGGAAGGCTTTCAATTAGTTTGTCAATACCAGTTATTCACGTGCGGTTATATCTTGAATACGTAAACTTTAAAACATAGTTGCATTTACTTACCATCCACATTCATTTCTTGGTTGATCTCTTTCCAGTGTCTCTGCAGAATATTACGATTGGCATGCGATTTATCGCGCTTATCCCAAATTGGACGTCTCTGGAAAACAGCGCTGATAAGTTCTTCGTATCCATTCTTATTTTAAACACGTCCAGCACTTGTGTGTACACAACCTGCGCGGGCAACCAGCGAGCAATAACTAGTCACTCATTCCGGTAAGCAGGTCGGCGCAGGCGTACCCGCGCCGACACGCGTCAATCTGCTTTCATTGTGCGTGGCACCATTTGACATCGCACGAATTTCCTGAAGCTGGTCCGCGCCGATCGGCGCCGGCAGCCCGCTAGCGGGAAACCTGCTTCCTTTGTGTGCGTACCCTAAGATTGTATCTAAGTCGCTTGGTCAGGCGCGCGAGCTCTGGGGCTCCTTGATACAATGACACGTGAACACAGACGGATCTCACGGAACATAGTTTCTACAACAGCACGAAGACGGAGACGGTCACGTACGGATCAGCTCGGCAATGCCGAGCTCTTCCGCTTACGTTGCTCCGTGCGACCAATAGAAGCCGAGTACTTGGCTAGATGGTAGCCATGTTTGTTTATGCGCTAAATACGTTAAAAATTGTTTCAAGTACAAAAAAATACATAGTGTTCTATTATTACTTTGTGGTTTATTAGGTACATGTAAAATAAATACTACCTATTGTAACCGTTACCTTGGTGAGACTTTCGGAAAATTGTTATATAGTTTTTCGTCTCATGGTCCATAGACCCCCAAAACCAATGCAAAAGGTTATATATATAAACACAATATTGTGGACACGATAATTGTCGCAATTTGTCACAAATTACTTCCTAACTGATACAAAAAAATCTAGTATTGCAAAATCCCCCTTTAATGGGCCATATCCGACCAAAGGGTGAAATGGGGAAGGTTTTTGAAAAATAGAAAAATTCGCTGTAACTCTCATACCTAATATGAAAAATATCACATCCGTTTGAACGTATTGTAACTATTAGAAGTAATACTAAGATATTTTTTGTGAATAAGTTTTAATACGACCAACCATAACTGCAAGGGGTTGAAAAAATGAGGGGTAGAATTAAAAAAATAATTAAAACTCCCTTAGTAGGTACACTATCAAATCCGTTCAAATTGTTTGTAAATCTTATAATTTTTATCTAAAACTTTTGTCTGAAACAATTTATGATAATACAAACCATTATTGCAAGTGGTTGAACAAACCTGGGGTTGGAATGAGAAAATAAATATAAATTTCCCTGCTCGGTACACTATGAAATCCATTAGTAATTTGGTTTAACTGTCTTAATATTGACTACAACTATTTTTAAAATAAAATTCTAATTTCCAACCAGTACTGCAAGGGGTGAAAATAACAAGATTTGAAAGAATTATATCAAATCCGACTATGGCTGAAACAACTTTTGATGAAACTAATTATTACCGGAAAAACAGGGGTTTAAATTTAAAAAGAATTGAAAACTTTCTTAGTATCCAATTGGTTCGAATTCTTTTAAACCATCTTATTATCTTCAAGCAAAGCAAACTTTATACGATTACGTTATTATAGCTAGGGATGAAAATAGTGTTTGAAGGTCAAAAAATTAAATAATTACCTCAATTGACACATAATTTGAAATGCGTTCTAAGCCTTTTCAATGCTGCATTCTAAACTATTCAGTGCTGGATACATTGAGTTAAAAATATTCGTAATATTTTCTCTGCATGGAAAATGAGCAAATATTTCATCGATCATTTTGTAATATTGGAGAACAAATTGTATTATGTACAATAAGTTCTTAAAACGTTCCAGTAGTTTATAGAATATTCCAAAATATTTTCAGAATAAATAGGTACTTCGAAATCTACCTTCGCCTGTAGGCTGTGTTAAAAGTTTTTTTTATTATAAATGTAAATTTTGTCCGTGATATAATCTGAAAGCATAATATTTAAAAAAAAAATTAAATTAATATTTCTTAGCATTTAAATGCAATCTCATTGGTTGCCATTTGTTACGTTTCCGTGCATTGTAGAAGCAGCAGACGCGGTAGTGAAATGTTCCGCGCGATCCGTCTCCATTTACGTGATCCGTCTTCGCTTACGTGGCATTGTATAACGGGCCTAAAGGCGTGGGGGACGCTAAGGACGACACTGGCTCACGAATCACACACCTCTTCGTCTCTACGCGCCAAGCACCGAGCTAGCATGCAGTCTTCTCCACCGGTAAGCAGCGTTATAATTTTTTGTTGAAATATTAAAAGTTACGTGCTCCTTGCACTTCTCCATACCATTTACAATATACCTACTGTGTGTAACATTTTTCATACCTTAAAAAAAAATCCGTTGTGAAAACACCCATTTCAGTCTTTTTCACTTTCCTAAAAGTACACGATACAGACGAAACCATGGAACGAAGCTTGTACCCATAAGTGCAGTGGTTCCTAATGGGTCCCCCTAGTCAGGGGTGGTATGTAGGGACTGGAAAAATTCGCGCGACTTCAGTGACCTCTAGGATAGACTCCACGATCCTCTATGTACTCGGCCAAATTACACCTGTTCATTGGCTACCGACCTATGACACCGGTTAACTGAGATGCTTGTTATTGGATACTCCTTTGGCTGAGGGTTTTCCATTGGCTCAGAGTCCCTTCAGGTCCAATCGCTGAAGCGGTATGCAGGTAAAAGAGGTGGGATTCTAGTCTCTCGCGAAATGAATCCGCGAATTGTTCTGGTCTCCAGTGATAAGTAACACGCGCATTGGTGTTTCTAGCGCGGTGTCTCCTCTAAGCGCAAAGCTTGAACTGGCGCGTAGTGTTCTCATCGTGCACAGGACAACTATGAGATCTGAGCGATAACCATAACATTAGATGGCGGAGAAATGAAGATAAAGTTGTAATGCAAGGCCCTTGGGTACTTTCAAGAATCTTTACATGGCGTTTCATGTCTAAAAATTATCCTGAAAACACGAGGTTTTAGCATTCTAACACTCATAAAAATAGAGTTAAAAAAAGAAATTCGGTAATAGGACCACCCCTCCTCTTTCAGTGCATTCTTAAAAGCTATTAATAATCAGACACTTTGAATAAATGTTGAGCGGTTTGTAAATGGTGCGTTAAAGACCCGTCTATAGGCGTCAGTGAATGACGTCACATTGTCACACAGAAAACAGCCCTGTCTACAGTTGCGATGTCCGATGTCCGAATCTTCTGATTTTATAAAGTAGTCACCAGAGTGCAGATAATGTAGAACGCCAAAATAATTGTTTTTCGATTGTTTTTTTGTTTACTATTTTCATGATTTTGTAAATGTGTACGCAGATAAGTTTTGAATATCCAGTTAACTTGTGAAATTTGTGGGATTTTAAAATAATATATATTTATTCTGTAAGGCAAAAGGTAAACTTTAATAAATTACCGTTATTTTCTGTTGACCTTTAGAAACAGGAACCGGAAACGGCAAATACCACGAATGCCCATTCTTGTATGCTACCGAAGGAGCAGATTGTGACAAAAAGTTGCAGTTGACGAATGTATTCGGACCATCGCCCACACCATCCATGACGGTCAGAGGGTCACGTGTCCGTCGGACACAGTCGAGGACTGTAGACGGGCGGAGCGCTGCACGTCCTGGTGATGTCCCCCGGAGCACCTGTGCCTCGCTGTTGTCGGCCCGGTCTGGTCCCTACTGCCGGAGGAGGGGGGAACTGTGTCACGAGGGGGATCGATAGGCAGCGGATCCCGGGTCTCGCCGCGGCGCCAACTCGCGGCCTTCCCTTCCCCCCCAACACCCCGCGTCCAAACTCTCCTTCCTGGACTATTCTTCTGTTTCCCCCGAAACCAGCACTTTTGTACCCCGCATGAAACAGACCAGGGTTTCCCCCATGCAGGGCCGCAACTAAGGGGGGGGGGGGGGGGGGGAAAGCGGGGCATACGCCCCGGGCGCAAAGCTGTGGGGGCGCCGAAATCGCTTGCATTGTAATTCCTACTACAACTGGTAACTGGTAAAAAGTTTTCGCATGGAAGTTACAGTAGCACAGAAACTGTTACATATAGGTATGGAAAATGCTTAAATAGCACTATTTTTCCGTGGGAGGGCCCCTGGACATCCGCTTTATTGGTGTGGTATGTGCAAAAAAGAGAGGGGGGGGGGGGCGCATGAATCCATTCATGCCCCGGTTGCCAGAGACTCTAGTTGCGGCCCTGCCCCCATGTCTTATGCAGGTTTTACCTGGGGCCCCAACTTAACTAGTTGAAGTTAGTGATGGCATCAATCGCTGCCATGTCTGGCCAATCACCTGCTAGCACATATGATGCGTGTTACATCTCCTGTATGGCTTGAACCCAGCATGATTGGGCGTATAGGCTTCGGGGCCTGAGACGCACTGGGAGTCTTCCCTACCTGGACCTCTCCAGCCGGCGACAGTCGAGCACCGTGTACCTGCTTCACGCGCCCTTGTGGCGTCAGCGTGGGTTCACCACTGGGGAACTAGACAGTCATAGTCCTTACACATAAGCCGACAAGCACGCAGCTAATTAACATCCAGATTATTATCGAATTATTCTTCATTTGTATACGATCAGTAGGGACACCTGTATTTCGCGAATACATTTCGTGTCAAGGTATTTCACAAAATACTGTAGCTTTTCTCCTGTGGTTATTGGCTGAGGTCGGTGAGAGGTGTCGTCCCGCTCTTGACGGGGCCAATGAGAATGTGGTCACCGTACTGCTGCACCCTCACAATTTGCCATGTCTCTTAGGAAAAGCTACAGTGTTTTGTGAAATACCTTGACATGAAATGAAATCGCGAAATACAGGTGTCCCTAACGATCAGACACGATCGTACTGCTCAGTCTGAACTGACGGTTTGGAATGAACTGAAGCCTTCCCCACACACGACCAGTCTTGAGGTTGCTTTTGCTGTTGGATATTTCTTACAAACGTAATAACTCATCGATTGGAAGAGTTGATATTCAGTTCTCTAACGTGGTAAGAAACCCGGGAGTTCTGATAAACTCAACCTTAACTTGGAAGGAGCAAGTAATGCAAATTAGCAAGAAAGTCCAGTTCTCCATGCATTGCTCATAACGATTAAAACATTTTCTCTCTCCCAGTATTTAAACCTTCCTTGTTCAAACCTTAATTTATTATGCCTCACTTTGATTACTGCGATGTTATGTTTCCTGATATGACGGATAACCTGGCATAGCGGCTTCAGAAGCTCTAAAACTTTCGTGTAAGATTTATTTTCAAACTTGAATTGCGAGACCATCTAACTCGGTACTTTCAGTAGTTGAAATGGTTGAAACTCACTCAAAAGACGAAATATGCACACTGCAGCCGGGACCCACTAGCTATCTGTCGGGCATTTAAAATTATCTACACAGCTACCATAGCGATGAGACACGATCCACAAACAACTATGTGCTGGCAATCCCCGTGCATCCACCCAGATGCTTATCAGGATCTCGTGCAGCTACGAGCAGCAGGCTATGGAACTGGACCAGGCGACAAGGCAATCTAATAACCTAGCAACCTTCAACCACTGGCTTAAGAAACATCTCTGGAACACCTACACAGCATGATCACTTCACGGCTTACCTACTGTAAGAATGTGTGTGTGAATGTGCGGGAGAATGGTACCAATATTATGCTGCACCACATTGGCAACTATTGACTCTTAAATCTTTAATTACATTTCAGCAGGCGTGTATGCCAATTTCGAGTTACATACAAATGAGTTTTTTGTTTATCTTTTATCTTTGTATATTTAATTTACATTCAAGTTGGTTTTACATAAAGTATTATTTTGCTTTGCTATATTATTTTATTTTTAGAATGCAATGTTATTCTAGAGAAATATAATTGTTTAATGTAGTTAAGTGTAAGAAAAGGTGTATCGTCTTAACTTCGCTACCAACAAAGACAATATGTAAATAAAGTTTAATCGTAGAATATGTAAGAAATTTTGGATGTTGCAGTTTCACTTTTAGTTAGAAAAAGTGAAAAAAAAAAAAAAATAGAGCGTAATTTTTTTAAACGTTGGAAAATATAATTGAATATTCAATATTTTGACTTTTTTTTTTAATTTTTGTAGTTAATACTAGAACGCTATTCAGGGAACGATTTACAAATAACTTTATTTATTGGAGGTACCGGGACAACAGAAAGCATTACTGCGAACTCTTATTTTGTAGTGATACAGTTTTTTTTTCATGTAAATGTTCAAATTTACAATTGCAATTTACATGAATATTTCTGTTCCATTTACAAAAATAATTTACAGTATGCTGATATAGCTTAATAGTTTGCACCGAATGCGACACACTTAAATAATAGCCCTGAGACACTTGGCAGCAAGGTCCATGTCATTCCTCGAGCGAGTTAAAGCTAGTTGTCTCTTGTGAATGCGAGGCGATTGCTTCGTCTCCTCTTGCGGAATTAAGGCCAACTAGCAATATATCTTGATGGGCGTGAATCGTGTACTGGAGACCGAATTCTTGTGAAGTGTACCTTTTTACACCGTTAAAAATGTTCGCCTTAAATTTACGAAGAACGCTAGTTACAAATTATTCAGGGATATTCGTTAAATATGTCGATATCTTCATAGATTTACGGATGGATACTAAATTCACTGAATTCGGAAATGAATCCACAAGAATAATCGTGGTGTACAAGCAAAGCATTCAAAAATTAGTAAAGACGAAGCAAAAACACAGTTATTTCTTCCACGTTTGTGTTTGCCTTGTTTGTAACTAAAAATAGAACTCGGAATTTGAAATATGCCGTATTTTCTGTGAAGACCTAATTATGTGAAATAACTACGAAGAACTCTTTTTATTTCAGGGGAATTATTCGATGAAAAGTCCGCAAATTTACTGTAATTTTTAACAGTGTATATGTAGCCATGTATTTTTCGTGAGAAGATATCGAGATGGTCTTTTGTGTTAAAACACTGTAGCATCGCCTGTATTTCTTGATTGGAATTACAGCAATTATGGGCGTAAGCTAACGCGTCCTGAATGGCTCTGCCAAATAAGGCAATGGTTTCTCTTGAAGACGAACACCATTTACAAGGAAGAAACTGCTGGCGCATGCATACCTACCACACTGCAGTCTAGAGAGCGTCTTGATTTTTTCTCTCTCGTGAAATATCTCCTGTCCCTATATTTTCGCGTGTAATGTAGCTTCTTTAATACTATGTTTTGGTTATTTATCGCACTAATTATGTAAAAAAAATATAATTGATTGGACTATATATTTCAGGTCGAATCGGTACCATTTATAATTTTTGTTTAGAATGACTTCCATTTGAATCGTAACATGTCCGTGTTTTTATTATCTTGAAAACTTCTTAGTTTTAGCATCGTAATAAATATGTACTTGTTTAATAATTAACGAGGCTACGGACCAGCGGTACACTGGTCGGGTGAATCTGGATGTGCGGGGAGAATATTAAAAGGTACACTATGCTCTCTGTGCCATAGGAGAGACAACCACAATCAAGAACAACAATCCACAAGCCATTCGGCTGCGAAAATTATTCCAAGTTGAATTTTTACCCCTCCCCCCTTATCCAACTCTTCTCTAATTGTAAGGAGTCATTCACAGAGCGTTAATACAATCTAGTCCGTGGACCATTTCCTCCTTTTCATTTCCTTGGGACGAGTTCGAATTTCGAGCGAACTTTCGTTCTCGAATAATGAGTATGACACTTAAATTCGTGTCTCGTTTAGAAAACTTGGGAGAATCCTTATTTTTTTATACTGTTCTCGAGAAAAAAGTTAATCACCAAATTGCTCTGGATTTTATTAGTGATCATCTTGTTTGATCCCAAGACTGTTGGTTCAAATTAATGACTAAATTAATGAGGTTAAAAGCCTTTTGGACATCAAGAATATTCTGATCGTTGCAACATGGCGATTGTTAGGTAGGAAGTGACTCAACTCTTGTCGCAGCATGCTGTCTCCTGACCTTTCTCAATTCCATTGTCATAACTTTCCAACATTGTTGGAAGGTGTTGTAAAGGCCTTATCACATTGGGTCCAACTATATCTCACAATAGAGTCGGAAGGGTAGTATTGGAAGGGAAATGGCTTACAAAATTTTCCATTAAATAAATTTGGACGGATAACCTAAAATAAGTTTTAAATCATCTCACTCTATAAAAGTTTATTTTTGGTTTGAGCTATTTATAAACATTTCCATTTTTATCTCATTAACAATTAAATATTGCATCTTAGTGCTGAATGGATTTTTTTATATTATGAATTTTGTGCATATTAAAACTTTTAAAACATCTTAATTAAATTTTAGTCAGTGATTTTTAAAGGTTATAGATACATTAATTTACTTTTTAAATGTAAAAATATTTTGCACATGACCTTCATGTTAACGTTATTTTATTTTTTTCACCTTTACAACCTCTTCAATCGTCCATGTGTTCGTCTCCATTTTAAAGATTCGTCGTGACGGAAACGGACGCTTTTTCCCGTTTTTCGCATTGGTACGATTCTGAAAGGCTGAGTCCATTCCCATGCCCGTCTTACATGCTAAATATTAGGTTGCGAACTGTAGTCATTCAACTTGTAAAACAAGCGTGGCTGCGCTGGTGAAGTTTTCGAGAGAAAAAAAAGTATTGGAATGTATTGGGAGTTTGACAGTAATTTGTTTTTGTAAATGGAACTGAAATATGCATGTAAAATTACATATATTTGTAAGAAAAATTGTATCACCACAAAATAATTTTCGCAATAATACTGGGTTCGGATTCTTACCTGGCACTTATGCTTTGTGTTGTCCCAATACCGCAAATATTTAAAGTTAATTGTAAACCGTTACCTGAATAACTTTCCAGAATTAACTGCGCACATTAATAAGCATAAAGAAATTAAGTCAAACTGTATATTCGATTATCTTTACCATCTTTTAAGAAAAAATATGCTTAGCTATTTTTCCCCCCTTTTTCTAACTGAAAGTGAACTGCAATTGCAACATCAAAATTTTCTCCCATATTCTACGATAAAATAAATATACATCCAACAGCAACATCAACCACATAAAAAGCACGATGCAACAAAATAAAGTATAATTGTTTATATTAGATTATATTTCCCTTAGTTTTACAAATAAATATACTTGAATAAAAATTCAATTAAATATAAAATTACGCGCCAATTTTCATGTGTTGTACAAAGTTACAATATCTTTCCTGTGGCATTACAAACACACACACACACACACACACACACACACTCTCTCTCTCTCTCTCTCTCTCTCTCTCTCTCTCTCTCTCTCTCTCTCTCTCTCTCTTTCTCTCTTTCTCTCTCGGCAACTGGTTTCCAAAGAAACATTTTCTAAAGTTTTTTTTCTTCTGTGCTCTAAACAAAAGTTTTACGGTTGCGATTTCCTCCTTCCTTCCCGCAGTCTGCGGAGATGCAGCATCCAGCATCCACCCGGGACCGGTTCTCTCGTCGTCGCTGGACCCTCGCAGTTTGCCCGCCCGCGTCTTGTGAAAACCAGACCACGCGCGCCTTCCCTCCCCCTCCCCTACCACACACACTATCTCGTGTCTTCTCACCCGACACAGACTCGTCCAGACGGCCTTGGAGGCGACCGGTCGGCACGCCCGCTCTCCGCGGCGGCCATCTTGCCCGGGTGTCTCGGGCCTGGAATAAGGGCAAGGTGGAATTACCTTTTAACTTAACTTGCAACTTCGATCAACCGTCATCACATTAAAAAAAAAAAAAAATACAAAATGATCAATATAAACTTCAATAAGAATAGTGTGTTATTGGATGTGTAGGCCTTTACTGTAAATACGTACGGACTACTAAAAATACGTTACTTTAAAGTAATCTGTTTTCTCGTTAGTGTTTTTGAGTTTCGAGCTTTCTGCGCACCGATGTTGAAATTTTATGGAAGTATAAATTATCCGAAATTAATTTGATCCTAATTTTTAAAATAAATAGCTACAACTTGTACAGTGTACAACTTGTATTTCCGAACTCCACACTGTATTAAAAAATGGTATCACCTTCTGGTGAAGCGTCCTCAGTTGCGTTGTTCGTGCTCAAAGGGAGGAGCACTGCTTGCCCCTTCATTCAATTTAGGAAGAAACACATTAACTGTACAATACGAACTGTGTTTAGGTTCAGTACAGGCATTGAATATATATAACTTATAGAAGTCGCGAGGGGATAGGATTTATTATTCCAATTTTCGGATCCAAAACTGAGGTAGTTGTTAGCTCCGCCGCTAGACAGCTCTTCTTTCCACAAGAGGGTACTCGTAGTTACCAGCTTCCACGCCAGAGCGCTGTAGCGTCGCTTTTTTCAAGGTCGTGCGCGTAATTCTCTGTTTCACTCTATCGAGAGGCGGTGCCTTTTGTTGAAATCCGAGCGCTTAGATACGGGCGGGCGCAACTGAATTGGAGGAGTACGGCCACCGAAAAAAAAAAAAAAAAAAAGTGCGGTTAAAAGATGCCAACATCAAAAATTAAGTTTTAATAATAAGAAAACTACAGAAATTTCTTAAAGCGTATCAGATTGGAATGTACAGTATAGTGTACATTCCCACTGACATTCGTAGTTCAGAATTTATAAAATGTTGTGTTAACGGAGTGGCGCATTGAGTAAAATGGCAAAACATAATTTGGAATAATTCTTGACAACGTTGAATGATTTTGGTAGCTATGAAACAACTATGGCTGCGATGACTGTTCAAACGCGTGCACGTGTTGTTATTAGTAACAGAAACTAATGGTATGATGTCATACTTTGTGGCTATGCAGTATATAATTTTGTTAACATAAGATGAAGCATTTTTACATAATGTTTTGGTTGTTTCGTTATTCAAAATAAATAATCTTAAACGTTATATGGTTAATATTCCCATTAGCGAATGACCACAAAAAAAATCAATTTTGCCAACATAGATCTGAAAAGTTAACGATTTACTATGTTAAGTTTGCTTATAAATAACGCACATTTCCCGGATCTCCAAAGAAAATAAGAGTGTTTGTTATAGCATTGAGTTCCCACTCTTTATATTCCTTGCTTTGAGGTTAGATACACAAGTTAAGCCCGGGCTACATTCGCAATAGCAAGCAAACAGCACAGACGCACAGAAGTTCAACATACACTATTAGATATGAGCTGCCACATTGGCAAATAGCACGCGCACAGAAAAATAGCACAGGATCGGCGCACAGAAAGTTCATCAACTTTTAACTTTTAGGTTATTTTCTGTGCGCGACCATGGTGGTAGCCAATCAGCAAACAGTTTAAGTACTACTCGAGTGGGCTTATAAAAGAACAATTGTCACGAAAGTATTGGTGCTCTTGACTTGAGTAGTTTGTTATTGTTTTCAAACACGCGATAACATAAAAATGGAAGGCACATTTGATAGCTTTTTGATAGCTGTAATAGAAAGTAAAAATATTTTGTATGACAGGGGATCCGCAGGATACAAAAATGAAGAAGCTAAATTAAATGCTTGGAAGTCTGTGTCTGAATGTGTTAAAGAAGCCGGATTTGAAATAAACAGTGATATATATAATTTTGAATGCTCATTGTGTTTTGTACGTAAACTTTGAAATATTTAAAATATTTCTGGGTTTAACGAAAACCGTACCACAATAACAACACACGAATCTAAACAAACGTCACGTATGCCAACTTCAGTGACCAAAATTGTGAACGGGAGTTTTACATTTAAAAAACTTTTTTGAATGCTTCCGGTATTATTTTGTGTTGTGTTGTGCGTGAATGTAGCATCAAGCTCTGTGCTATCTCTGTGCGTGTGTGCTATCTGTGTGCTGTTTGCGTGCTATTGCGAATGTATCCCGGCCTTTATGCTCGTAAAAACGATGCTCAAGTATTTTGAATACAAATATATTTTCTTTTAATAACCGAAAGGTAAATATTATTTCCATGAAATATAATACAATTCTTTAAACAGACAACATATAAGAGCTATTTTTTGTTTTGTTTATTATTCCATCTGGCGTGATAAATATTATATTTTAAAAACTGTTTGTGGATTTTTAATATAAAATAAATATTTATTTATGACATCAATTTAAGTTGTTCAAAAAATTCACTTTGGTATGAATTAAACCAAATTCATGTTATCCAGGGCACAAAATTAGAAACTACCAAAAAAGATTATTTACATTGCTGTTTTGTGTAAATCTGTGCACGGACTTAGTAAGTGACATATTTATAATTCCTCATTTTAGCAACCCATTTTAACACAAGAGAAAAATGATTTTATATTAAAAAATTATTATTTTAAACCATTAATTAGCAGGAAACATGTATGAATAATCTATTTAAATTTGCATTTGAACAGTGAATATTATTTTGCAATAATAAATATTTTTATCATCGTATATTACTGATGAAAAGTTTGTATTTCCATCTAATCAGAAGTATTATGACACAGTTAATTAAATTGCTTTACAAGTTTTTATTCACATGAAAATCATTAAAAATTGGTTGGAAAGTTATATAAATATACAAAAACAAATCATTATACATACAATTTTATTATCTTAGTGGATTTAAATTAATGGTGTCCCAGTGACTACTGCGAAGAAAAAATGTCTTGCGAAAGGTTTCCTCGTAATTGAAATTCCTCAAAAAAATCTATCTCTCATTTTTGGTGACATTTCTGACAAGTGGTACAATGAAATTTGAGACTGGCAAATGAATGTTGTGAAGCAATAAACAAAATATCACATTCGTGAACTACAAATGCATAATTGTTTTTATTTTATAATAAAAGTGTATCTAATTACCCGTGGCTTTGCTCACGTAATTTCCGGGTATTGCTGATATTCTACCATTTTAAGAAAATATGTATTACATTTCAAAGATTTTTGAAGAATTATACATAAAGAACTGTCAAGTATAGAACATATTTAATAAATAAAAATATTTTTATGACTTATTTTTAATTGGTTTAGCGTAAGTCTATTTTAACTTTTATTTAAAATTAAGTACCTACCTTATTTTCTATCTCCCGGTTTAGTGACTTTGAGAATATATTTTTCCTTGATGAAATCTTAACTCTTTTCCATCTGACGAAGAAGCCAATTAAAAAATAAACTAAGACTCGCGCACTTATTGTATGTTAAGACTGCCATCGTTTTAAATTACTGTAATTTTTTTAGTTATAGTCATGTTTAGTATAATAACATAATATGCCTTATTACGCATACATTTCAGTATTCATGAAACCAGTGCATTTTTATTTGAAATGTAGAGCAGTTACCAAATTTCTTATCTCGCATATTGATCTTTTGGTATGGCTAGTATTACTTAAACTAAATTTTTGAATTTTCACTGATGCACTGTTTTCCCTTTTCTATGCGATTTAGAAAATATAGCAATATACGTAAACCAATTAAACCAAAATCATCCTGAATTTTTATTACCGAAAAAAGTTAATTACAAAAAATTTTAATGTGCGTATTTTAATATTGAATTTATATATATCTTGCCAATACTGATTTAGTGGGTTACATTTTTTTATTTTTAAAAATAATATCTACCCCTTTTACTACTTAATAGATAACGTTGAATAAGAGAAGGTTGTTTAAGGTATGTTGATTTTCCTTGCCAATATCTAAAAGTAAATTTGTACAAACGCGAAATATAGTTTAAATAAGTATTTTACTTTTAAAATAAAACCATATTTTGAACGTAACACTGACTATTGGCCCAATACAAAGTTTTAATAGCTAATTTTCACTTCACTCGGGTACAGAATCCCATCATTCAGTGATTTCCGTGGCTAGCTTCTTTTGGGATTTCATCATTCTCAAACGACGGTAAGGGAAGCTCCTCTTCAAGGTCGCCTAACGATGTTGATAAGACCTGCCGGGTAATTT
The DNA here is from genome assembly GCF_032445375.1 of Bacillus rossius redtenbacheri. Classification (NCBI taxonomy): domain Eukaryota; kingdom Metazoa; phylum Arthropoda; class Insecta; order Phasmatodea; family Bacillidae; genus Bacillus; species Bacillus rossius. Next base: position 330,796,802 of record NC_086330.1, on the reverse strand, counting down.
GAATCGTTGGTCTGGGATTTTCGAGGGGGGGGGGGGGGGTGAAGGATGATGTCACGACTGGGCTGGTTAACCTAGTTCTGCCAAATACCGCCAGGGGCGTATACAGCCGATACCCTGCGATGAAAGCGATCGCAGCGGCGGAGCTTGGAACTACAACAATTCTTCTAAGAAACCGGACAGAAAATTTAACCTGGGCTCGCGACTTCTATACATTATATATATTCAATGGTACAGGCAATGCTGGTATGCCGAACATTTTTTTTTGTGTGCTGAGTAGTCTGTGATGTTGCCGCGGAGTGTTATGTGAGTAACAACACTTAGTGCATAGTTTCCAAGTTTCTTATTACCGCGTAAGAAGTTTTGTCACGACATTGAAAAAATTTGTAAATGCATTTGTCAATATTATAAAGGATCGCAAAAATTTTGTAGCGTTTAAGTGGTTTTCAATACAAACATTACATATGTTTGGTCAGGAAAAAAAAATCAGGAGAAGTCAGGGAAAAGTCACGGAATTCTGTTTATGGGTTTCGCTGGAAATCCAATACGTATATATTGTTACGAACGTGGGAGGCAAGGCCGCGACAGCGCCAGGTACCTGAGCGGCCTAGCGGCCTCCCAATGCCACTGACGTCACGCGCGCGCATACCTTCGGGGATTATAGCGGCCCGGCCTCGCCACACCCCCTGCCCCCGCACCCTCCTTCCTCGGCGCTGTCATGTATCCCTTAGTGGCCTGGGAATTTCGCGGGCCCTCTGACACCATCGCGTGGAGTAGCGTGACTAAGCGCCGCTGTTCCGGATGCTTCGAGCGTCGGGTCGGCCCGGGATGACGCGACGCGTCACAACCACTCCAGTCGGTTCCAGAAACACGGCCAACGTGTATAAAAGCGGCGACGCCGGCCTCTGCGCGAGTTCCAACAGGAGTGTTGAGTGAAGTGCGAGTTAGGTGAGCGGTGCGGAGCGGAGCGACGGGACTGTGAGAGTGCGACTGAGTGGCGCGAGACTGTGTGTGTGGACAGGCGCGAGGTAAGGGGTGAACCACTGTTGAGCCTAGGTCCAGTGAGGAGTGCGAACTGCGGAACTTGACAGACATTGAGTGACTTGCGAATAAACATTAAGTGTGGTGATTTAATTAGTAATGTAAACATTAGTAGCAAGTAAAACTGTATAAAAGTAATTGGACTATTCTTACCAACACGTTTTCCCCACTCGTAACAATATATATGTACGTATATACATAAGCATTACTCTTAAATATATCTGTATCTAAAAACTTATTAAAACGGTTTAAGTAAGTCGAGGCGATGAGATTATCAGAGTATAACGAAAAGTAACGTAAGAAAAAATAACTGTAACGCTTAGATGTTATTCTCGAGCTGTAAAAGGTCACGCAATAGATCATAATATGATTGCTTGCGTCACTTTTTATCATTATTAGTTAATATTTGGTAAATATTTATTGTGAAAATTTAGGATGCAAACATAAACTGCAAGAAAACTACACTGTTAGAAATAACAATAGATTTACGGACTTTTCAACGAAGAATACCTGAAATAAATGAAGAGTTCTACGTAATTTCAGACAGCTGGGTCTTGGTAGAAAACAACCCGTATTTAGACTTCCGAGTTCTGTTTTTCGATACAAACCGTGCAAAAACACGCGTAGAAGAAATAGTTGTATTTTTGTAGTAGTCTTAATTAGTTTTGGAATGTTTTGCTTGTATACCAAAAATATTATTGTGGATTCATTTTCAAAGTAAGTGAAGTTAGTCCCCTTAAGTCTACGAAGATAACAATAGATTTACGAAGATCCGTGGATAATTTGTAACCAGAGTTCTTTCGTAAATTCAAGGTGAAAATTTTTAATAACGTACCGAGTTGAATTGAATCGGCCTGTTGGAAAATACCACATTTCCACTTTTTTTTTACTAACTCGCTGTATTGCATGATGCACTTTAATGCCGAAGACTAGTGTTCTCTGTGAAAAGGCGATATCTATATCGCTTCCCTACCGTTCCAATATGCAGCAACTAGATCACATTTCATTTTAAACGACCACATCTCCGGAAATGTATTCTTTTATTTTGCTCTCCTGGCAGATGTAATTTGAAAAGATATGGCCTCTTCCAACATACCGATTCAACAGGAAAATTCCTCAAATAATAGTCATGTCAACAAAAATTATAGTAGTCAAGGTTTTGTTAGGTGTATGATGTTTATGTTAAGCAATTAAATAAATTTTGGAAGTGAAAATGTAATATTAAAATGCTTTTTTTTTTGTTTTGTTTCAGGTGAGAGATCAGATCTATGTGAAAACTAAACAGCCTACCTGTTTTCACGTAAGTTACGCGTCTGTTTTATTACGGCACGAATTAAAAAAAAATTGTGTTTTGTTATTTCAACTTGACAGTCGGCTACCCCGTTATTTAGTATGTTAAGTATTTCATTTACATTTGATTTATTGTGTCATTTCATACGTCAAGCTGTGTGCAGATAAGATAATAATATTACGGCCAATGAAGGTAATTTATATTCTACCGGTGCAGGAAATCATTGTAATGAAAATTTTACTAATTTCTAGTTTCGGTTTTGTAACAAATTGCGCTTTTTAATGTAGTCTCTTAAATATTGGGATAGAGAATACATGGCTCTAAACAAAAGCATTTTTCTTTTAAAAGAGGCGAGCTATCTAAAAAGGCATATTGTGCAACAAATTTTCACGATTATTCCATGAATTAAATAGCTTATATGTCATGCCTTGTGATCCTCAAAATTTAGCTAATGCCAAAAAAAAATTTGCACTCGTATTTTCATAAAAATAAAGTTGGTGCTATGTCTAGTTATATTCAAGAGGACATTTTCTCGGAATTATTTTGAGTTAAACTATTTTGTTAAAAATTTGAGGTTCATTTCCCGCTTGGTATAGTACGTAGCTTAAAGAATTATGAAAGTGTTCAAATAGTATGCACATAGTACTTTTCTAGTCGCCGTCAGGCCTGATGAAGTATCGGATTAATGTAATTAAAAAAGTATAAAAGTACAAACTCAGAAATCTCCACAGTTATAGTGGCCTCCGAAGAACTAGGTAACCTCTCGGTGCTCACACTCGCAAACTAGGTGGGTAGGGTGGTTTTGATAGAGCCGCGACCGTTTACACGTAAGCAGGGTGGATACAGTTACTTGTTAAAGGATCATTTCTGTACATAGGTCCTTTACACACACAACCCCATGTGCGATTCACTAACTCGCTCAATCTTTACAAACTCGAACCAACTTCCATATGAGCAAGAAACTTAACAAACATAGCCAACCTACGGGAAAATATACAAAGGTCTTTTTTTTCTCCTCAGTTTTTACTCCCTAAAAACTCCCAAACAGCGGACGCAAGTTAGAAACAAAAGTTGTTATAACAAAAACGGATTGCACCAGCAGCAACGGATTTTGAGAGGTATACAAGTTTGGCTGACAATCAAGAGTTAAAAGATTAAAAAATAGAAAAGCCAAAATGATCAGAAATTGAAGGAAGGGGAAAGCAGTTAGCCCCCCCCCCCCTAGACCGGGGGGGGGGGGGGGGGTGTCGAGGTGTTCCTTCCCCCTTTGAGCACGAACAACGCAACTATGGACCCTTCACCAGAAGGTGATAATTTTTAATACAGTGTGGAGTTTGGAAATAATATCTGTGTCATTTAACCGGTCACAAATCTGAGAGTTTCCAAAAGTAGTAAGTACCTACCGGTGGTACGTACCTATTTCCAAAATGTCACTTGCAAAGCGACAAAGCGACACGTGTTGTTTGTTCACGAACTATGACAACCACTTGAGGTTGTTTGCAAACACTGTTGACAGAACAACAGTGGCGGGAGTTCGAGACAAGTCGCGTGACGCAAGGCAATAGAGGCCGCCTCTTGCCCGAGTGTGGTAGCGGCCTGGCCCGCCTAGACAGGGGTGTATCTGCCTGCGTTAGTGAGGCAGGATGATAAGCGCGACGCTCGTTGGTATTTCTAGCGCGGTATCACCTCTAAGAGCAAGGCTCTGAATTGGCGATCAGTCTTCTCGTTTTGCGTAGAACAACAATGAAATTTGATCGGTGATCAAAACATTATATGGGCGGAGAAATGAAGATAAAGGTGCGATGAAAGTCCCTGGAGTTCTTTCAAGAATCTATACAGGTTTTTTTTATGCTTATAAATTACTCTGAAAGCGCTCATTTTAGTCATTTTAACTCTTCATAAACATAAAGATTAAAAAAAAAACTATACCGAAATAAGACTTCTTGTCAGCCCTTAGCGAATTCGTAAATGCTTTTCGTAAACAGACAACTCGGATATCTTGAGTAGTTTTCAAATCGCGTTTTTTTTTTTTTTTTTTTCCTGAAGCACTGCACAATAGACTCTGCCCGGATAGGCGGGGCCCCTAAAGCACCTGCGCCAAGCGGACACTTACTTTTTTTCTTAAACTGGTCCAGTCACAACGAAAGCGCGGGTGCCATAGTCTTATCAGCGACGTTATCTGCAACAAGTTTCATTCAGCTTAGTGTCAGGCTGATATTATGAGAAGCGGTAAACTAGGGGGAAATCAAACACATGCATATATATTAATGAATTATATATATGTATATATAAATATATATATATAAATGTATTTTATATATAGTTATTCAGGTTCATGTATTTATTTTAGAAGGATGAAATCTAGTCTACTTCCACGATAACATGCAAACCAGCATGTTAGTAGCAAAGTTGCACACGCACAGTACAGAAGTCGACACCGCAACATTTTTTACCGTGTTTCCCCCCCCCCCCCCCCCCAATCTCATTTAGATACATGTTACAAAGTGTTCTGTTTCAAATGTTTGCATGTTTTCCCGATCCTGGAAGCCTTCGTCACCGCTAATCCCGCCGTATCACGCTGTGCCCACGTCGTCTGTGACACCAGGCTTCAAAGGTCGGGGGGGGGGGGTTGGTTAATTGTGAGAACTGTTAAATTTTATTTAAAAAAGACTGTTGATTTAATAGTTTTTAGGGTCCTCCCTCAGTGGAAATGTTCGCTACGGCGCAGGGTTAGAAAAATCACTGGCTCTTTTAAACAGAAAAACAACCCATATGGTTTTTTTCTCAGTAAAACCAGAGTTTTCTGATATTACCTGGGGTTTTTCTTCAAAAAGTCTGCATTTTGGTGGGTTTTATGAAAATAGTTGTTTTAAAAAATAAAATTGTTAATATCAAGCCTATAGAAAACGTTCTGTTTAGTTTACTATTATCTTAGTTCTTCTAAATGAAATATCATTAATCTAGTATTTGTGTGAATTTTTTTAAGGGGTTCGTTATAATACACTGAGATCAGGCTTTTTTAATACTTTTGTGTGCATCTGTAGTGCACGTGGGTACATTGCAGTGCTATTTATGTTAATTAATTTGTATTTAAAAAAATAAGTGAGTCGTAGACTGGGTTTTTCCAAATTGGTTTTATTGGGAAAACCCAACCCGAAACCGCGGGTCGGGTACGTGGCTGTCAAACACTGCTAGCGCATCCCACTCATACGGCGAGGGTCGTGTGCTTGACCTCAACACTCTCGTATGGCACTGACTTATGAGCACCGAGTCGTTATGTGATTCGGAGCCCACTATGATTAGGGACTGAAACAAATTTGCAGGTTCAGTGGCCTCTAGGTTAGACACCACAATCCCTTGTATTCTATGTTGTACATTGACTACTGACTTGTGAGACGTGTGTAAACTGGGTAGTCCTGTGATTGGATTCTCCTTTCATTCATTCATAGTCTCTCGTCTGCTCAGAGTCCTCCAGCTGAACTGTGAACCAATTATCAGTAGGGACCGGAAAAATTCGCGGGTTCAATGACCTGTAGGATGAACTCCCTATATCTACGTACACTCGGTCAAATGCCACCCACTCATTGGCTGCTGTCTTGTGAGACGTTCCAGCGTAGCAGCCTGTGATCCGATAAAGCTTTGGTCGGGTGTTTCTCATTGGCCCAGAGTCATCCAGGTGAGTTGTGAACCAATAGCAGAGGCAGAACTGAGGTACAACGATTTGTATTTTAGCCTATCGCGAAATGAATTCGTGATTTTTTCTGCGGTCTCTAATAATTATCAGACTGAGCCCAGTGTTACAAGTATTTCAATTTTAGCGTACCCATGAAATAAATCTGCAAATAATTTTCTGTATTGAATCATTACTTTGCCATGACAGTAAATTAAAAATAAACAGGGATCTCAACCAATAAGACGCAAGGATGGTACCGCGGTCCCGTTCAGCCAGACATGGAAGGATCCGGCCACTCCATGTTCGCTCGCGGGCGGATGATCTATCGCCTGGCAGGACGGCGTGCCTCAGGTCGCGCTGTGCTACGCCACGCCACGCCACGCTACGCCACGCTACGTCACTCGGCGGCTCCATATTTGCCGAAGCAGGAAGCCGGCCGTGTGCGGGAGTCGGCGTGTGGCGTAGCGGAAGCCATGTGCTCCGCGTGACGCCTCATAGCGGGCCTCTTCTGTAGTGAACTGTACACAGGGAAACATTTTCTGTACGTTTACAAAAGATTCCTTTGCCAACCTGTTGCCAAGACATAGTTTATGATACTACAAGAATGATATTGTAACTTTGTACAACAAATGACTATGGTAATTTTTTGCCTGTATGAAATCAGTTTTTCGAGATAATTCTGAGTATTTCTTAGGAATTGGCGCATAATTATGTATTGTATTTATTAATGTTCAATTCAGGCATATATTTTTTAATCAGTGGAAAATATAATCCAATATTCAACCAATTGACTTTATTTGTTCTATCATCCTTATTATGCGCGCAGTAAAATACTGGAAAGCTATTTTGGAAACAGTTTACAAATAACTATAACTAATTGAAGTTACTGGGAGAACACAAAGCATAAATTTCCGGACAAGCATCATGACCCAGTATTACTACGACAATATTGTTTTAGTGATAGTTTTCATGTAAATTCACAAATATCTGTAATCTTTACGTTAAATTTACTTTATAGGTGTGTATACACACACACACACACACACACAATGTAGGGTTAGATTGCTGGCTGAGCTGCCCAGTTACAGCTCTGTTGGAAATGGAAATGTTGGAAATAGTTGGCCTATGCACGACGAGAAGACTGCCAGTCCAAGAGCCTTGCGCTCAGAGGCGACACCGCGCTAGAAGCACCAGCGTGCTAACCGCTTTTCAGCCCGCCTCACTAACACACACATACTCGTGACTAGGCGGGTCTCTTAAAGGCATGCAAGAAGTTCCCATGATTGGACGTGGGAGTGCCGGAGAAAATAAAGATGTCAACGAGCTGGTAATGTCCGGCTGTTTTCCCTGCCGGACAGCACATCTGCGAGAATGGCCGGGGAAAGTGGTTGACCAATTACCACGCTACTCTTCTAGCCAGAACCTCCAAAGTCAAGTCCCGGCTTAATCCGCCGTATTAAACCATTAGAGTTTTTGCTGGTGATAAATGTTTATGAAACAACTTGCTGAATTACCCGGCATTGGGTTAAATCACCCTTGAGAGCCGATTTTCGGAAAACCTCGTTCTCAGTTGATGGCTATGCAATATAAGGAATATCACTGCATGGTTTCAAGCCTGTAGGAAATATGCTTGAAGAACGGGAAAATTTGATTTTAATCCCCAAACAATTTTGTTGAAATACGTGGAATTTTGACGTTTAACTCCCCCAAAATCCGCCCTGGAAGCTTTTTTGTGTAGGAAAACCCCGTGCTTAGTTAATGTGTATGTAATATGAAGAACATCCCTGCCGAGTTTCAAGTTTGTAAGACATACTTCAAAGACGGATTTTTTTTATTTTTAACGCCCTCGCAACCCCTCTTGGGATCTGATTTTCGTAAAATCCTTTCGTAGCGGCTGTCTACGTAGCAAAAGGAATAAACGTGCCTAATTTCAAGTATGTAGGTCTTACAGTTCCTGATTCGTGATGAGTGAGTAATTGAGTGGTATTTCGCTTCATACAAACTTTACAACCCCTTTTCACTCCTTAAGGGATAGAATTTCAACAAAAAAAATCCCTCCTTAGTGCACCCCTAGGGTACTCAAGGAATATTTGCTCCAAATTTATAATCTCTAGGTCCTCCCGTTTAAGATGTGCTTGTCTGTCAGTCAGTGTTAAGAGTTTTATTTAGTAGATAACTCGAAAATCGGATTATAGAAGAAAATTTGTAGATAATACTCAACTGTGAAAACACTGAAATTAACTTCAACGCACAAATTATTGAGACAGAAAATTTAATTATAACTATTTTCCTAACTTTCCTAAAGTTTTACATATATCAGGCATCATAAAATTTATGTATGGAGAAAAACATTTCTACAAGACAATGAAATGCTAATAGAGTGAAACGTACAAAGAAATTACCCTTTAAAAAAAATTGAAATGTGTTTTTCCAAAATGGCGGGTGCATCCGAGTTTTAAAGTAAAATAATGCAACAACTTACTTAGAGACAAATTTAGCTACTGAGTATTGCTATAAAGAAATAAAAGTTCCCTTTCGGCACAGCCTACAGGCGTAGGTAGATTTCGAAGTACATATTTCTTCTGAGAATATTTTGGAAACTTACATAAACTCCTGGGAAATTTAAGAACTTAATGCAGCCTACATAATATCGTATATGTTCGCCAATATTAAAAAAATATCGATTTAACATATTTTCATATTCCATGCAGCGATGCAGCGAAAATTTTTTGAATCTTTTTAACTCAATGCATCCAGCATTGAATATTTTACGAATTTCATATTATCCCCACTAAGGTAGTTATGCAATTATTTTTGATCTTCAATACTATTTTTCATCCCTTGAAATGTGGTTGTAGAAATTTTTTTGGATAAAGGTTTAAGGTTACATTGAGGTGGTTATTAATAAATTCCGACGAATTTGATACTAAGAAAGTTTTATTTTTTAAAAAATTTCAACCCGTTTTTACTGTAATAGTTCGTTTCATGAAAAATTGTTTCAGCCAAAAGTTTTAGACAAAGTTGAGGCGTTTTACAATAAATTATAATGGATTTCAAAGAATATCTGTTAAAATAAATGACATTTTTGTCTTACCCTTGTTGATTCCACACCTTGTAGTAATGGCTTGTATTATCAAAAATTATTTCCGACGAAAGTTTTAGATAAAAATGATAAGATATACAGGCAATTTAAACGGATTTGATAAGTTACCTACTAATAGAGTATTACTTTTTTTTTAATTCTACCCCTCATTTTTTCAACCCTTTGCAGCAACGGTTCGTCTAGTCAAAATTGTTTCTGCAAATTTTTAGATAAAAATTATAAAATTAATACATAATTTGTACGAATTCGATGTTGTGCAAACGAAGGGAGTTACGATTTTTTTTTGTCCTCCAGCCCATGTTATTCTACCCCTTGCAGTAATTGTTGGTCGTATAAAAAATTATTTCAGGCGAAAGTTGTAGATAATAATTTAAAGTTTTACAGTACTTAGGTATAACATAATGAATTTAACAGTGTACTTGGTACGTAAATTATAATTTTTTTAATCCCCATCCTTTATTATTTTTTAACCCCCCTGCAACAATGGTTCGTCTTAACAAAAATTGTTTCAGACAAAAGGTTTGGATAAAAACTAAAACCATTTCAAACATTTAGAACGAATTTGATAAGTGTACCTTCAAATGGAGTATTTCATTTTTTTTTTAATTCTATCCCTTATTTTGTCAACTCCTTGCAGCAGCTGTTCGTCTAATCAAAAATTGTTTCAGGCAAAAGTTTTGGATAAAAATTATAAGATAAATACATAATTTGTATGAATACGATGTTGTGCCTACGAAGGGAGTTATGATTTTTTTTTGTCTGCTAACATTTGTTTTTTCAACCCCTTGCAGTTATGGCTGGTCGTATTGAAACTTTTTCAGACAGAATATTTTTGCATTACTCCTACGAGTATACGTTCAAACGGATGTGATATTTTTCATATTATGAGAGTTACAAGGAATTTTTTTTACCTTCCCTATTTCTACCCTTTTGGTCGGATATTGCCCATTAACGAACTCGACCGAGATTTTCCACTATTAGATTTTATGTTTCCGTTTGGAAGTGATTTGAGAAAATTTGCCACAGTTTTCGTGTCCACAAAATTGCGATAACACACACATACACATACTTTTGAGTTGACTATGGTGTTTTAGGGTTTGTGGACCATGAAACGAGAACTATATAAAATTTTTCCGCAAGTCGCACCATGATAAGGGCCACAATAGGTAGTAGGCCTACTTATTTGAAATCTCCATAAAAGTGTTACAACCCAACTTATTGTAACCTCAAAAAAAAAATCCAAGTAAAGTAAATTTATCAAGCAGGGGTTTACTAGAAATAATGATAATATTATCGTTGATTTAATATTATCTTAATTTATTAAGGGAAAAAAATACTGTTTGTATGATTTCTCCCCTGTCATAAAGACACTGGTTGTACGGTGTAGCATGTTAGCTGACTTTTATAATGAAAATTAATTTCAATGGTATGAGCTGGCACTCGAATTGTTTAAGTAATGGAAACTGCTCCGGAACAGTGAAATTCGATTGCGTATTTTTAAAAACAACCTTTTTTTTTCTGCGACTTCTTTAGTTTGTTTTAATGTCTAAAATATGCTGGTGCGACTTGCGGAAAATTTTTATATAGTTCTCGTTTCATGGTCCACAAACCCCAAAACACCATAGTCAACTCAAAAGTATGTGTATGTGTGTATGTGTGTGTTATCGCAATTCTGTGGACACGAAAACTGTGGCAAATACGTATTCACTGATGTTGGAGTACGTTATTATTACCTTAGCACGGGTTATCAGTTTGTTAACAGAATTTGTAGTTACTACACTCTATTAAAGATTTTATTTCAACAATCTTAAACATGTAGCCTAATGGGTCGTACGGCGAGGGGGGGGGGGTACACCAGAAATCCCAATATATATCTGTACCTCGGAGGCATAAGACACTGTGTCACAAAAACCATATTTTTCATGAGAGCAGTTTAAAGAATTTTAAAGAGTGCCTCACTTTCTACCCAAAATATGTGATTTTTATTTTTACATATCCCTAGATATTGTATGCCACTAGAAAGAACGTCAAACGGTGGTCAAGTTTAATCAAGTTTATGTTTAAAAGAGCATTTTGCCCAAAGGTGGGGATAGTGTCTTATGCCTCTGAAGTACACGCACATGCAACAGAGGTTCTATCCCCTCTCCCCTTTTTTTGCCCAAAATAAAAATTCTGGTTACGCTCCTCTACAATTGTAAGGGAATTTCAGCACTCCAGTGTATTGTATCACAGATTATAATCTCTGATTGAGATTTAGAGAGCAGTTTTTGCACCGGGGGTGCACAGCCGACGCAAGGCTGTTCCCACCCCACCTGTAGTTCCGGAGGAACCCGCGGAGCGCGAGGCTCGCACGACGCCGAAGCCCAGGCGTCGCGTCCCACGGCCGCTAAACAGTCCGTGCGCTTGAGGAGCACCAACATCGAAAATTAAGTTTTAAATATAAAGAAAACATAGAATTTTCTTGAACATTGTACCTAACGTAAATTAAAAAAAATAATTTTTCTGACATTATTAGTAAAGAGTTAATAGAATGCTGTATTAAGAGTGAAGTATTGAGTACCTATAGTTTCAAAGTATTATAATTTGGAATAATTTTTGACAATGTTGGTAGCAATGAAATACGCACGTGCACGTATGTTTTTTTTTTTGCCATTGAAACTGAGGTTATAATTTTTAACACTCATACTTTGCGGCTATGCAGTTTTTTTTTTTTTTAATTTTTGAAGCAATATATAAATCTTTTTAACGTGGTGTTTTCGTTGTTTCGTATTTCAAAATATATCATAATAAATACATATGGTAAATATTTCCAGCAACGAACGAACACAAAAAAATTTCACGGTGTGCCAACATTTACTTTGAAAAAATTTTGAAGACTTTTTTAAGTTGTTAGGTTTTTCCTATAAATACCGCACAGTTTGCTGATTTCCGAAGAAAGTAAGAGCATCCGTTATAACGTTGAGTTGCGATTATTTTATCTTCCTTGCTTTGGGGCGTCGCAGCTTCACGATTAGGCCCTTTTTACAGTGTCACAGGGGCGGAGACGGATCACGTAAACAGAGGCGGATCTCCCGGAACAAGAGTTTCTACAATAGCACGCAGACGGAGACGGACCCGTACTGATTACCTCGGCAATGCTGAACTCCTCCTTTTACGTGACTCCGTGAGACCAGTAGAAGCTTAGTTTTGGCTGCTGTGGTAGCCATTTTTGTTTATGTTCTAAATACATAAAAAATTGTTTCAAGTACATCAATATCTAATGTTCTATTATTATTTTGTAGTTTTTTTTTAATATAGGTTTATGTAATTCATGACTGTTACGATCTCGAAACTCAATATATATATATATATATATATAAATATATATTTTATTAGTTAAATTATTTTTTTGTAACCGTTAAACTCAATCTCGTTTGTTGTCATTAGTTACGTTTCCGTGCATCGTTGAAGTGGCAGACGCGGTAGTAAAATTGTCTTTGTGTCGTGCCTGTGTTGTGGGGGAGAAATGGGGGCGCCGAGCTGTCTGACGACGCCATCGATCGTCACGCTGGGGGGTTTCAACGTTCTAAAAGGGGAGGATGGAGGGGGTAGTGACCCACACGGAAGCACGCAGCACGCAAGCGGCGGCCTGACCTGCCCCAACACGCGGTCGAGGGGTGGGCGGCCGGAAGGACCGACTTCTTCCTTCGGCCCACGTGACCCCGCGGAACCTGGACCATTTTTGTTCCGTGCCGAACGGACAAACATTCAAACAAACACGTAGGCAAGCGAGTTAATTATTGCATTGCCATCCAGTTCTGACCTGAGTTTGAAGTCTCCAGATCATCGGGAAGTTGGTTTAGAATCTGTTATTTCACTTAGTAATGCGGGCCTGTTCACCGATTTTCTCTAATTATAATCTAGGTGTCAAGGGTCAAAAATAAAATTACGTAAAAAAAGTGAAATTATAAATATTACCTAAACCCTTTAAATGTGCGTTTCACAAACTAATTTTTATGAATCAATACATATTGTAATTTTATTTATATAATTACATGTTAAAAGTGCAGCATATTGGTGGGAATAATACTATGATAGATATGAAGGAAAAAGCGCATGTTTTTTTTTGTTGAAGATTCATTAAAAACCGTTAAATATGTTATATGTTATATGTTTACTTTTTCACTGAAACTGTAAATAATGTAATAACTATGAAATGCATTTTTTTTTACGAGTCTTTGAATTAAATACAAACTAGAAAACGCGTTTCAAAACGATAACGTTTCTTTACCTGGATAATCCGCCAACAGTACGTAGTTTCGTTTACTTGCAGCCCTCGTAATGTTGCTCCCAGGGAAAAAGTACAGTGTAAGTGCGTCATTCCGGCGGATTCGGACACTGCCCGAACAGCACTACTTTCGACCGAGTGGCCTACTCCCTCGCATCACTTCGCGAGTGAACGTTTGTGTTCCCTCGCGCTCCATCGTGATCTGGCTTTCCTCAGTCGGCAGACATACCAGATATTTTTACTAATCCCGACCTCAGGCTAGCGCGCAATCTGTCTGCTGTTCACGTGCATAAGCACACTTGAACAGATTTTGTTCGAAATCAGAGAAAAAATACTTAAGTTACATATAAAAAATTGTAGATGATTGATTATATAGTAGTTCTTTTTTTGTGTGTGGAACAGAAATATTCATGTAAAAATAAAAATATTTGTAAATTTGCTTGAAAACAACATTATACTACAGTGTTCGCAATAATACTGAGCTCGGAACTTGAATTTCCTCTTATATTGTCCAAATGAAATATATATATATATGCTTGAATGAAACATCAAATAAAATATAAAATTACGCACCAATTTTCGTAAGAAGTACTAAGTATTATCTCGAAAAACGTATTTCATAAATGCAAAAATAACCATAGCCAATATCTTTTTAGTTTCACTAAAATCAAGGTTATACATTAAATGGTACAGAGCTGAGTATATCATTTAAAGATTTTAATTGACTTATAAAAGTTTTAGGTATCTAGTTTCACTAAAATCAAGGTTATGCATTAAGTGGTACAGGGCCGAGTATATCATTTAAAGTTTTTAATTTGCTTATAAAAGTTACAATATATTTCTTGTAGTAGGTATTACAAACTATTTCTCGGCAACTGGTTTCTAAAGGAATGAATCTTTTGTAAAAGTAAGTACAGAATATACTTCGCTCTGCGCACTGCCCCGCCCCCCGAGTTGCCAGCGGAGCGGACGGGAAGCGACGGAGGCGTCGCGCCGCGCGGGGTCACGTGGGCCGGGGCGGGGGTATCGCGGCGGTCGCCGTCGGCCTTGGCGGCCACTTGGCGCTCGCGATTCGCCGCGGGCCGTGGCGAGGCTGGTTCATAAACCACAGCGCAACCAACACAAGAAAATCACACGCGTTCAACAAACCACGCGAGCCACAAGACGTCACTAACCATACAACATAAAGTGGTAAACAAAAATATATAACTAATTTCTATCCAGGGATTCTTTTCGTACATTATATTTAGCTTGAAAAACAAATTTATCGTAAAGGAAAAAAAAAAAGTTTGGTTGCAGATACCATGAAATCACACATTCAAGGCTATTAGAGCCCCTGCACGATGGTTCGCAATCTAAATTTAATTTTTATTGCAGTACACACATGTATGAAGGTCGCTATGTACCTGCTCTATCGTTATCTTCGCACGTTTTGTTGTAAAAATATATAAACCCGGCCGGAAATTGCCGTAGTTTCGTGGAATGACTTAGGCTGTTGTTGTCCCAAGCTCTCTGCCCCGGGCGGCCGGTTAGAGCCGGCGGATAGAGCTAACTTCAACTCAGTTGTATAGATCGGTACTTTAAAAATGTGAATGCTCTACATTTTTCGTCTTGCCTTCTTGTGCTCTTACGTAGTTTTTAAACCAGACCTTACGTGCATGGCTTTCGGCGCAGCAAACACTTCCCACAAGTCCTGCTTCCTTCGTCGTTATGAGCGTCAGTTGTGAAGTTCGGCCATTTCCCATGTCGAGTTGTTCCATTTTCTTGTTACTGAAATTAACTTTATGATTTTAATTATGATTGAATTTTGATACAATTATTTTAAGTTAAACAATGTTCAAACCACCGAGTTATATTTTTACGCAAAAACTGGATAAACTTACCGATTCAGTTACGTAACTGCCACGTACTCTGGTAAATACCACCTGTTTATTGGCTGCTAACTTTTGAGACGTCGCGACTGGGTAGCCTGTGATTCGGTTCATCTTTGATTGATGGTGTTTCATTGGCCCAGAGTTCTCCAGATAATGTGAGCTAAAATCATACCGTGTAAAGGAACACGAATTTGAAGTCTAGCCTATTGTGAAACGAATCCGCGAAATCCTTGAGAATCCTCGAGTTTTTCAAAAGTGGAGTAATACTTAGGTGACAGTCTAGATTGCAAATATTTGTATACTGAATGTCCCTTGTCGTTAGAGTGCAGGTTACTTGGCCAATAGTGCGACCCAGAGAGAGAGAGAAAGATAGAGAAGATGAATTGGGGCAGCATCTAGGTCTACTTGATTTGAAGAACGTTTTAGAGTCTGACTTGGAGCAAGGAAATAACATGAAATTTGCAGGTCTCAAGTAAGAGACACGGAAATTTCGCGTATTCTCTTAGTTGCAAGGTATACTGCAAATATGTCTTCTTTTGCATTGCTTTGAGGATTGGATCACAAATGTTTCTTCACTCCCCTCTGCGACTGTGGCCCAGTCGACTACCAACTAGCACTAGAGTGGCCGAATCACATCGACCATTCCAAAGTTGAGGTTCTACGGTAACGAATCAGCCAATATGAGAGCATACATGTGTCGAGTATGTATAGGACTGCGAAATTTAGCTTGAAACCAAATAAATCCGCTAAATTTTGAGAGTCTATATCTGTGGTTATTGTATTTAGATGTTTTTTTTATGTAGGGCATTTTCGTGGTATGCTTGACTAAATATACTTTGCATTTTGAGTTTTCCATAACAAATTTTGGTCGTGAGATATATTTATCTGTTATCCTGTTATCTTTATTTGTAAAAATTAAAGCTAATATTCATTATTAATTTTGTCTGACTAATTTATTAGTGGTCTCTCACTATAAGTCTATTTTTTGGGAGTTTTCACATACAAAATTGCTTCTATAATCTTCATCTTCGAAAAAAAACTGAAACATTAACATGGCTGATGAAGCTTAGGATTAATACCATGTCTCAGTTAAAAATTGCTCTTTCGCAATTTTTTCCTCTCTTCGTACTCTCGCTATTTTTTTCATTTAAATATTGCTCTTTTTCGTTGGCAAACAATCGAATCAAGTAAAAATTATACAAATAAAAAAAATAGTTTGGGGCAGAAATCTTTTGCCATGAAATCTGAACGCTCAGTAGACTGCAATAGGTGTATCCGCGGTATCCGCGCCAGTAGTTTTTCCATTGTGATTGGCTGATGACTATAAGAGAATCCATTGCTTTATTTTGCCGGGCCATTTAGGGCGCATTTTCTTCCGTACAAAATTGGATATGTACATATATGGATATGTACCTGAAAGAAACTCAAATTATTTTTCCGGTTGGTTAATTTTCTTTCAGATAGTACTTGTCTATTGTCGGCTCTGAAATTCTAGCAATTTTGACCAGAATACTCCCCAAAATAGGCAGTGTCATTATTTTAAGACGGCCGTCAATTACAGGGAAGAAACCGCTAGCGATTGCATGCTTTATTGAAGTCTAACTAACGTTAGGACTTTTTTTTTCTTCACAAAATATACATGACCTTACACAGAAAAAAATATTTCTATAGTTTTACAAAATATTCCTTAGGAAACCAGTTGTCAAGAAATATATGTATGTTGTAATAATACAGTGAAGAAATATATGTATGTTTTAATAATACCTATAGTAAAGAATTTGCATCTTTGACAATACATGGCTTTGGTTATTTTTGCACACATTAAATACGTTATTAAAGTTGTCAAGCTAATAGTGAATATTTCGTACAACCATTGGCGCATAATTTTATATTTGAATTGAAGTTTCATTCAAGCATAATTGTTAGAATCCCGGAAATTTCGCGGATTCCTCTGGCCTCAGGATAGAATTCAAAGTTATAGGTGTGCTCGACCCATGTTTACTTTTCCATTGGTTGATTTCTTAGCGAGAACATTTTTATCCTTGTTATGTGGCACTACCTGATTCGCTTATCTCTCCTAGCTGGACATCGTTGGCTCACGGTCGTAGAGGGGCGTGTCCAGACAACTGCGGTCGAATCATGAACACAGTGCGAGAGTGTGGAGGTTTGCATTCTAGCTTGCGACTAAATGAATGCGCGAAAATTCCGTGGCTCTAATAATTGTTTTAAACCATGAAAAAATTAATTGATTAATTGAAAAATTTTGACTTAATTTTGATATATCATGCTTCTTGTATACGCAGTTAATACTGGAAAGCTATATGGAAACGGTTTACAAATAACTTTAACTATTGGAGGTACTGAGCCATCAAAAAAGCTTAAATGCCTGGGTAAGAATCCGAACTCAGTATAACCGCGAACACTAGTTGTTTTCATGTAAATGTACAAATATCTGTAATTTTACAATAATATTTCAGCTCCATTTACAAAAAAAAATACATTGTACAAATACACCACAAATGTGTATTTTGTGTATCTGAATTCCAGTTTAAAAAGAAATTACTGGCCCTTAATCAAGGAAGTATTTGTGTTAGCGAAGCGGGATGATAAGTGTGACGCTCACAGGTGTTTCCATCGGGGTGTCGCCTGTAAGCGCAAGGCTATGGATTGGCGCGCAGTCTTCTCTTCTTTCATAGGACATTTGATATGAAATATGAGCGGTAACCATAACATTATATAGCGTAAAAAATGAAGATAACGGCGTAATGCAAGTGCCTTGAGTGGATTTAAAGAATCTGTTTCGTGCCTAGAAATTATTCCGAATACAAGCGTTTTGCCTATTTTTGACTATTTTAAAATATATATTTTAAAAACAAAATACGGAAACAGAACTACTCCTCCGCCCACAGCGTATTCTCAAATGCTTTTCACAAACAAACAGACACAGCGGTTTCCAAATCGCATGTATTTCCCCTCTGAAGTTCTGCACGCCGTGTGTGCAGAGTGGGTAGGCGGGACCCATAAAAGTGCGAATTTTTCCGGCCTCGCCCGTAAAAACGTGCAGTTTTTCAACTTGCCGTATGTGTCTACGTGTCAAGACGGCACTTTTTTTTTTTTTCCATCCCTGCGGCTCGGGACGTGATGAATATTTCATGGTGGGGACGGGAATAGCGGCGCGTTATTTCCAGTGTGTGTGTTCTCGCCGCCGCCGAGAGCTCGGCGAGATTGAAGGCCGCGACCCGGATGACGTCATCGAGCTGACGTCATAGGTCGGGCCGTCCCACTCCCCGCGGCACATTTCGCCCATTGCGGTCACGATCGCGCGCAGGTGAGCGACGCGCGTGTGTCTCCCTCTCGATGGAGCGGGCGTGATCCAGGAGTGAAACCTCCCCCCCCCCCCTGGCCTGTTCGGGCCCGTCTGCAGCTGCATCGTCCTGGAACTGTGTCGCTGATTGGTCCACGTGGGTGGTGTGGGCGATGGTCAGTTTGAACTTCTTGTCACTTATCTGCAGAGACCGGAAAAATTCGCGGATTCATTTCGCGATAAGCTAGAATCCAAACACATGTTGTACCTTCATATTTCTTCAGTAATTGGCTCACAGCTTATATTAATGACTGTGAGCCAATGAAAATCCTTCAACCAAAAAAGTATCGAATGGCAAGCATCCCAGTTGACAGGTCTCACAAGTCAATTGCCAATGAACAAGTGGCATTTTCCCAAGTATGTAGCGGATTGTGGAGTTCATCCTAGAGGTCATTGAAACCGCGAATTTTTTTTCCAGTCCCTACTTATCTGTGTCCATTGGTAGCGTAGAAGGAGAAGAAGAACAATCGGGAGATTTACCGTGTCCGGTTCCCGTTTCAAAAAAAGGTAAACAGAAAATAACGGACGGTGTGGAAGGAAGCCAAGCCATCAAGTCGAAATTTTTGTTTCGTGCTGTCGGTTTGCGACCGGCGCTTTGCAAACGCCGAACAAGGAAATACATTTTTTTTCAGAGTGCTTATATTTCATTGATTAGTATTTACTTTTTTTTCCTTACAGAATAATGAAATATTATTAAACTTCCACAATCTTCACAAGCAGGCCTTTAAGGCCCGTCTACAACAGTCGGAACCTTTGTGCGGTCCGTGTCCTTATCCGAATGTGAAAGATGTCACATCGTCGCACGGAGAACTGCACTGTCTACACTTACGATGTCCGATGTCCGAATCCACTCACTTATTTCTATTAAGTTTTCCCTAGAGCGAAGTAAATGTAGGGTGCCCAAATAGGTGTTTTTGCGATTGTTTTTATTTATTGTTTTCATGCATTTTAAATGAGTATGCAGCTTAGTTTTTAATACACTGTAAAAAATGTACTTTTTACAAGGAAAATCCTTGGAAACTTAGTAGCCAACGATAATACTTGTACAACTCCAGTGTCTATAAATATGCACGCAATAAGCAGAAAACTGTGTTATACTCAAAAGGTTTTCCTTGAAACACAGTTTTTGTGATATTAACGCGTTTATCATCCCAGTTTTACAGCTATGAATGCCTCTACATTTGGTTCTTTTCAAATCCAAGAGAGCCTTGGCCACCCCTCCCCCCTCCCTTGTTCTCCTGGGATCCAAACCCATGCGTTTCTCGTGTTTTAATTTTTTATGTGTAAACATCCTAGCTCTCGATACACGGCATTAGGTAGAAGTAATTTCATGAAAATGGAAAGAAAGTCGATAAACGGAAATGTGACACAAATATGGAGGACCCAATTATAGCAACATAACCCGTATATAGTCACGATCGTAAACATTAGGGTACATACCAAATGTATGTGGGAAATGAAACTTTATGATAGTGAAAATATCCTGGAATATGTTTGGTGGACTGGATTGTCTAAGCAAAATAAAAAATACGAACATATACTTAGTGTTAGAATATGTGTTTTAAAATTGTTTCAGGTTAGTATTTTTGTAATGCCTTGGAAGTATAACTTCTAAACTTGTTTCAGGTTAATATTTTTGTAATGCCTTGGAAGTATAACTTCTAAACTGTGCGGACAATTTGTAGTATTAATGGTTTAATGGTTTTTAACACGATAGGCAGTATTTTAATAAAAGTCCTTGTCGAAAATCAGGTCCAAAGCCGGGATTTAGGATTTAATCAAGTGTTTTTCGCTTTTATCAGAGCCGTTTCTAATAGTTAAAATTTTTTGTTTGTTTCGTCCTGCCGTCTGCGGGTGATTATGAAAAGCAAACGTTTACGATTCAGGCAGCGAATTCTAGCGGCTGGCGCATAAAGTAAGTGTGTGATTCGGTTCTAGAAATTTTGGTATGTACTTGAAAAGCGAATATTTTATTGATCAGTTTATGTATCACGCTCGGCATTATTTTTAAAGAATTCTGCTTTAAATTTTGTGTCTGTGTTTCGTATTATAAGTTTATTCGCAACATAAACACCGTGAGAACACATGCACATGCTCGTAACCGAGGTTAGATGTTAACAAGTCACTGGCGAATACTGAAAGACTTGCACACAGTTTTTTCCTTATTACAGCACACAGTTGTACACTTTAACCGCGTTCTAATTGGGCCACTGGTAGTTTTGACACGCCTCCCAAGGACAAGAAACCAGTATAGGTATCAGCATTATGAGACAAGGGGTTCGCCAGGGGGGGGGGGGCGGCATTTGTCCCCTCTCCTCCTAGAGCCTTAGAGATATAAAATAATGTAGCCAAATACAAAAAATACATACTTTTCCCACAACTTGCCCCCCCCCCCCCCTCTTAGGCCATCGGCTGGCGACGCCCTTGTGTGAGATTCAAATTACCCAATCACGCGTCAGTCTGGCCGAAAGGTGAAATGCGGCACCAGCCAGTGGACAGTAGACACCGACTACCTGTGCACAAGTGTGTGGGGTTCGTTCTGGTTCCATAAAATAATGCTGGAATCACGTAACTGCGTAACGCGTGGGAAGCGATGCGACAAAAATTTCGTGCTACTATGAACACACTGTTCCCACCCACTAGGGGAAAAAAATAGACGATTAACTGTAAAAATTTTTTTTTGCCATTACACACACACACACACACACACACACACACACACAACAAACCATACAGCAGCCACAAAAACTTGTAGGTTTTTTTTAATCGATATTTTTGAGAGAAACATGTTTAATTCAGATTTAACAGTCAAGTGCAAAATGACTCCGTTACTAGGGCCATGCATATTTCGCGAAAATATTCCGAGACTATTTATAAGTTAAAAAACACTGTAGCACCATCTGTATTTCGTGATTGGGTGAATTTCTTTCAGGTACATGTCGATTGATACAACACAAATCAGAGCAATTCAGTGCGAAAGTAAACGCGTCCTGAGTAGCTCAGTCAAAAAAGGCAACGACTTCACTCGCAGTCGGCCGCCAATCACAAGGAAGAAACTGCTGGTGCGGGTATACCTTGTGGATGTTCAGATTTATTCGCGAAAAATGCCTGCCCCTATCCTTTACGTTTATTTGATATATTTTGCGGATTATTTTCGTGATTTGTTAACATTCAAATAATTATACTTTTATGCTGCTTCTGCTAATGGTTCACTTTTGATCTGGAGGACTGAGGGCCAATTAGAGACTCTCAACCATATAAGTAGCGAATCACAGGCCACCCAGTCGAGGCGACTCACAAGTCAGCAGCCAATGAACAGGTGGCATTCTCGAAGAAGAGGTTCGTGGAGTCTATCCTAGAGGTCATTGAACCTGCGGATTTTTTTTCGATCTTAAACTATTACCAACACACCAGTCTAACCATCTTTCAAAAACAACATTCTGACGTTCATTTCAGTACCGCCTAGCCCGCAACACGATGGAAATATAAAATATTTTTAATCGGGAAGTCTGTCCCGTCTGCCATTTATGTCGCGCTTACGTCACATGTATGTTGCGGAACTTGATTGTTAGGGACTAGAAAAATTTTCTGTTTCTATGATTTCTATGATAGACTGCACAATATTCTATGTACTCGGGCTAATTACATCTGTTCATTGGCTACTGAGAAATAATATGCTTGATATTCGATAGTTTTTTTAGGGTTATTTTCTGGCCCAATCACAGAAGCAGCAAAAGGTAAAAGTGTTTTTGATAATAATTATTGCAAAATTAATCCACGAATTTGTCCGGTCTCTAGTGATTGGTTAGGATAACACAGGATGTCCATAAAAGAATGTCCAAGTTTCAATGGTATATAACAGTTTAATTGAGACTATTTACAACAAATCATACATTAAATTGAAAGTAAACTAACCTAGTTTTTCTTAAAAATTTTCAATTTGTGCACTTTTATTTGTACGGCACACATTCGACCTTAAGTTCAATTCTTCCTACACTTTGGTTAACAAGTCCGGAGTAATGGAAGCAATAACCTTTTTAACTCTGTGTAGACACGATATTTTGTAAAGCCCCAAAGCTTGGTGTTATGTCAGGTGAACGTGGATGCCAGCCAAAAAGAGCTTTGTCGTCTCGACCATTACGACCAATCCAACGGTCAGATACTTCGGCGTTCAACCGCGCCCGTACAAAGAGATTCCAACGACGAGGGCCGAAATTACAGGTTGACTCGTAGCAGATTGCGGAACACAAAAACGCTTTACGCTCAGGAGTCACCATATCGCGTTGGTGGCGCTGCAGGCGAGAAAACAACGAAGCAGTACTTCGCGCATGCGCTTATCTGAAACTGTTCGAGTTAATCTTTGAATTTGTGACTTTGAACCAGAACTCTACAACGCTTACAGTTGATGCTATTGAAATGGACAACTGGGACATTCTTGTCTGGACGTGCTGTATCGTGTTGGAGTCGTAAAGGCGACTCTCGCCACTTGAACCGACTGGCGCCGCAGACAGCAGGCGCGGGCGTCGTCAGGGCGTGCAGATCGGCCTGTGACGCGCCATCAGCCCGGGCGGGCGGAGCTCATCCCGCACAATGGCCGCAGTTACGCCGCCGCGCCGGCGCAGAAGCCGCGTCTCGGAGACTGTTAACACTCTCGGCCTCATTTGACCTCGACGGTACCTTTGCAGACCTCGGCCGAGAGTGTCTCTCCTCTTCGTTGGCTGCTCCACTCGTGATACTTGTGAATCGACCATGTTGGTACATTGACCAGCATAAAGAGCTGGAAATGCTTACGCCAGGAATACGTCCCAGCATCTTCATTAGTAGAGACCGGAAAAATTCGCGAATTCATTTCGCGATAGGCTAAAATACAAATAGTTATACCTCAGTGCTGTCTCTGCTATTGGCTCACAACTCACCTGGATGACTCTGGGCTAATGAGAAATACCCGACCAAAGCTTTATCGAATCACAGGCTACTACGTTGGGACGTCTCACAAGACAGCAGCCAATGGGTGGGTGACATGTGACCTAGTGTACGTAGAACTATGGAGTTCATCCTGCAGGTCATTGAACCCGCGAATTTTTCCTGTCCCTATTCATTAGTCTTATTTTCCTCCCCACGTGGTTTTCCGATTTGCTTTCAGCATAGCTAGAGACCGGAAATTAATTCACGGATTCCTTTCGCAATACACGCTAAAATTCAAATACTCATACCCTACGAGCTGATTTCGTTATTGCCTCACTGCTTATCTGGAGGGGCTCTAGGCCAACGAGGAACCGCCAACCAAAGAATTATCCAATCACAGACAACTCAGTTGAGACGTCTCACAAGTCACAAACCAATGAACTGACGTTATTTGCCCGACTATAAGTACATATGACACAAAAAAATGCAGCGAATTACAAGCTACCCAGTCGAGACCACTCACAATTCAGCATCTAGTGAACAGGGGCCCGTTTCAAAAATGTACAAGTCTTTGCAAGTAACAATTGTAAGAAACAAGCTAAGCTCCTGTATTCACGTGTTGTTACGAACAAAAATTCCCCATAGATCGTTTTAAATTGTCACTACCAATTAAAAATTTTATTGTGTGATAAGTATAGTATTTGGTACAATTGTAATCAACAAAGCGGATTCATTTCGCTGCAGGCTAGATTCAAATATCCTATAGTTAAGCAAGCCTTTTAAGAGCGTTCTCTATTCTACAGCAATGTCTAGAGACCGGAAAAATTCGCGCTTTCGATGACCTCTAGGATAGACTCCACAACCCTCTACATACTCAGGCAAATGCCACTTGCTCATTGGCTATTGACTCGTGACACTTGTCAACTGGGACTCTTGCGATTCGATAATTTTTTGGTTGAAGGTTTCCCATTGGCTAAATGTCCTTCAGATAAAATGTATGCCAATCACAGAAGCAATATAAATGTACAGTTGTTTGTATTCTAGCATATCGTGAAATTAATCCGCGAATTTTTCCGGTCTCTAGCAATGTCACATTCTTTGACGGGTTACATGTCACTTGGTAACCACTTCTTGTCTACAACTGGCGCAGGGTCACTGTCGTCCAATCATCAGCGAGAAGCAGCTGTATATGTGCTTTGAGTCTACTTTGCTACCAATTAATCCCGGAAATAATCGTGGCTTTACTCATTTAATTAATGTACTGGTAGCATTTATTAGTGTTTAGGTGAAGCACACATTTGTTAATTCATTTATATATATTTATTTTAACTGAGTAGGGCAAGAATTACACCACAACATGTTTCTAGGTGAAGTATTAGTAAACTTGTAATTGTAACCTACCTCACAATTGAGGTAGGTATAAAATTAATCTGGAGGACTGTGGGACAATTAGAGACCCTCACTCATAGAAGTATGGAATCACAGGCTGCCCAGTAGAGACTACTAACAAGCCAGAAGCCAATGAACAGGTGGCATTTGTCCGAGAAAGCAGAGGATTGTGGAGGCTATCCTATAATTTATTGAACTTGCGAATTTTTCCGGTCTCTAGTCAACAGCTATCCAAAAATAATAATTCTCAAGCATCAATTTTTTGAGGATATTTCTCGGGGAAGGGGGGGGGGGGGGAGAGAACCCCCCGGCCTCCCCGCTGCAATCCCCAGGTCAAGGGCGGGTCCAGAATTTTGGTCAGGCGAGAGCAAATTACAATTTTCTATTATAATTTTTGTACATTTATAATTGATATATTTAGTACATTTTATTTATGTTATTCACAAACGCCCCATTAGCTATAGTACTGCAGTAAAGTGATAATTTAGTAAGTTTGGAAAACTGTGATTAGGAATTAAGAGAAATTTGAAAAATTATATATGGTCTGGAAAAGAGGGGGGGGGGGGGGTGATTTCGCTATGGCCCCCCCTTCAGGATCCGCCAGTGCCCCATGAACAGGTTTAGCCGAAACATATTCTTATAACTAGCTTGCCCCCTCCGTTCAACAGAATCTGGCCACGCCAGTGTGTTGGACTGTTGGAGTGGACCTGGAGAGTATAACAGGACCAGTCCCCCCTGGGTGCCGTCGTGCAGCAGAGCGCGCATCGGAACAGTTAGAGGCTCCCCCCCCCCCTCCTAACAGTCGGACTATAACGGCAGCTCTCCACGGGGTCCGGGTTACAATCTAGCACGAACCTCTCTCTCTCTTTCTAATTCAGTTTTTTTTAAAACATTTAAGAGATGGTAGGGAGGTAGGGGGCAAGGCACGAAGGCATAGCGGTTTACCGTCTCTTCGACATTGAGGCCGGTAAGGTCTCGGTCCAACCCACACAGAGAAGGAAAAAAAAAAATCTTGTACTTTTTTACCAAAGCAGTAATAGTTTGTAACACTACAAGAAATATATATTGTAACTCTGTACAACACGTGGCGATGGTTATTTTTTGCAAATATAAAATACGCGTTCCGAGATAATGCTGAGTATTTCTTTCGAAAATTGGGCGCATCATTTTATATTTTAATCGATGATTCATTCAAGCATTTTTTTCCTTCCAAACCACGTTAAAGATAAAATGCTCGATGATTTTTCTAGCGCGGTATCTCCTGTAAGCGCAAGGCTCTGAACTGGCGCACTGTCTTGCCTAGAGCAACTGCGAGATATGAGCGGTAACCATAACGTTATATGGCAGAGAAATTAAGGTAAAGGTGTAATGCAAGTCTCTTGAGTGCATTCAAGAATCTGTAACGGGTGTCTCGTGTCTACGAAAAAAATAGTCTGATAACATGCGTTTTAGTCACTGTTTACAATAATACGGAAACGTAACCGCCCTCAGCGTATTCTTAAATGCTTTTTTCGTAAACAGACTCCACTCGGATGATACCTTGAGCAGTTTAAGAAAATCGCGTGGTATCCTCTGAAGTTCTGCACATCGTATAATGTTTGCCCGGTTAGGCGGGGGTCTTGAACGTGACTTCTGGCATGTTAGCCTTTCTGCAGCAACGACAATTATTTTCGACTTGAGAACGGACACCCGCTCGGCCGCTCCAGAGACTAACACATAGGGACGGGAAAAATTCGCTGTTTCAATGACCTCTAGGATGGACTCCACAATCCGCTACCACTTGTTCATTGGCTATTGACTTATGAGACCTGTCAACTGGGATGCTTGCCATTCGATACTTTTTTTGGTTGAAGGATTTTCATTGGCTCGCAGTCATTAATATAAGCTGTGAGCCAATTACTGAAGAAATACGAAGGTACATGTGTTTGGATTCTAGCTTATCGCGAAATGAATCCGCGAATTTTTCCGGTCTCTACTAACATAGGGACACCTGTATTTCGCGAATACATTTCGTGTCAAGGTATGTCACAAAACACTGTAGCTTTTTCATAGAGTAATGGTTAGAGACCCGGAAAATTCGCGGGTTCAATAACCTCCAGGATAGACTCCAATATCCTCTACACACTCGGGCAAATGCCAACTGTTCATTGACTGCTGACTTGTGAGTCGTCTCGACTGGGTGGCCTGTGATTCGACACTTCTATGAGTGAGGGTCTCTAATTGGCCCTCAGTCCTCCAGATTAACATTGAGCCAATGACAGAAGCAAAACTTAGGTATATTTATTTGGATTTTAGCATAACACGAAATGAACCCGCGAATTTTACGGGTCTCTACTAATTGGCCCTCATTAATCCAGATTAACAGTATTAACCAGTGGTAGAAGCAGCGCTTAAGGTATAATTATTTGAATTGTAGCATATCACGAAATGAACCCGCGAATTTTTTCCGGTCCCTAGTTACAATGAGAGTTTAACAAACAGTGTATATGAATGTTATATGACAGAAGACAGACAGCAATGTAACTGAGAGCCGTGTCTGCTGTGCAACACTGCGCAGAGAGGCGCGGGTTGTTTTTCGCTATCCGTCACGGGCCGCGGAGGAATGCGGCGCGGCGTGATCCCGCGGGCTTGCGTCAGCCACGGCCCGCTGGCCTGGATCACGTCACCCGGAGCGACGGGGTGGAAGCTCGCCCGCCACGCTCGGTTATTACTAGAGACCGGAGGTGTTGTGTTCAGGGACACCTGTATTTCGCGAATACATTTCGTGTCTAGGTACATCGCAAAACACCGTAGTTATTGGCTGTGGTCGGCGAGAGGTGTTTTCCCGCACTTCGACGGGGCCAATGGGAATGTGGATACCGTACTGCTGCACGCACACGATTCGCCATTACTAGATACCCGTAAAATTCTGGGGTTAATTTCGTGTTATGCTAAAATTTAAATGATTATGCCTTAGTGCTACTTCTGTCATTGGTTCACTGTTAATCCGGAGGACTGAGGGCCAATTAGAGACCCTCACTCATAGAAGTGTCGAATCACAGGCCACCCAGTCGAGACGACTCACAAGTCAGCAGTCAATGAACAGTTGGCATTTGCCCGAGTGTGTAGAGGATATTGGAGTCTATCCTGGAGGTTATTGAACCCGCGAATTTTGCAGGTCTCTACTCATTGTAACTAGGGACCGGAAAAATTCGCGGGTTCAAATGTCCTGCAGGATGAACTCCATAGTTATACGTACACTCGGTCAAATGTCACCCACTCATTGGCTGCTGTCTTGTGAGACGACCCAACGTAGCAGCCTGTGATTCGATAAAGCTTTGGTCGGGTGTTTCTCATCGGCCCAGAGTCATCCAGGTGAGTTGTGAGCCAATAGCAGAGACAGCACTGAGGTATAACTATTTGTATTTTAGCCTATCGCGAAATGAATTCGCGAATTTTTCCGGTCTCTAATAATCGCGTGACATAACATTTTATACTGCAAGTGCAATATTGGCTCTACTGCAAAGGCTCGTGCATACGATAATGTAAATGTCAAATACTACCATCTCAGCCCCGTATTTTCAGGTTAGATGTTGGTGCAAAGTTATTTTAAATATTACCTGTAATATAAATTTGGCAACTTAAATTTGTGTTGTGCTTTAATAGTAATTGGACTCTCAGTGTCCGTAAATTTACGAGGAAAGCATTAATCGTAAATTGAAGGTGAGAATTTTTGACAGTGCAGAGAGCGTCGCACTTGTCATTCCGCCTCTCCAGCACAAATAGCTACACCCTTGAACCAGGCGGGCCTCTTCAGGCGCTCATTGTCAGACGTGCGAGAGGATACCATGGTTGGATGTGGGAGTGCTGTAGGAATGACGATTTCAACGTGCGGTTAAATTACGTCGAATTTTTATTTTCCCTTCTTCAACGTTTGTATGCAAACAACTAAAAAAAAGTACTTTTTGTCTTTCTTTGCCATTTAATGGCTCACTTGTTGGGTTTGGGTAGGACCAAACTGATAGGAACAAAAAAAAGTTTTTTTTTTTTTTTTTTTTTTTTTAACAGCACCTACCTATCTGCACGTTATTTTATAACGTGTATCAATATTTAGTTAATGTATGTTGGTAATGGAGAGAAGAAATATTTTCGGGTGGTTATATTTTTTCCAGTAAAATAGGCCCTGACAGCGGTAGTGAGACGATCTGTGTCGGTCGCCCTCACTCGCAGATCCCGCAGCTCCTCGCCCTGGGTCGTGGCACGGTGATGGGCGGGGTCGCCGGCGGGGGAGACCCCCGGGGGAACTGCGACGTGATCGCTTTCGCCGGCCGGGCTGCCGGATCGCCGGCCGCGGGCTGCGTCGGCGAAGGGGAAAGCTGCTCGCACGTGACGGCATGTAAACCTCCCGTCGTCCCTTGCTGCTTTCCGGACGGTGTTAGCCGCGTCGGCGCTGGGGTCAGTCGCGGAATACGCTTACACTACTATTAACACACGCTGACAGTAGTAGCCGTGGCTTCTCACACGGTAACATAGATAGAGACCGGAAAAATCCGCGAATTCATTTCGCGATAGGCTAAAATACAAAAAGTTATACCTCAGTGATGTCTCTGCTATTGGCTCACAACTCACCTGGATGACTCTGGGCCAATGAGAAACACCCAACCAAAGCTTTATCGAATCACAGGCTGCTACGTTGGGACGTCTCACAAGACAGCAGCCAATGAGTGGGTGACATGTGACCTAGTGTACGTAGAACTATGGAGTTCATCCTGCAGGTCATTGAACCCGCGAATTTTTCCTGTCCCTAAACATAGATAGGTACCTACTGTATTCACGGATATTTTGCATAAAATTTTTTTCATAACTTCAGGCGGGACGGGATATAGCTCTCCCCCTTCCTTCCCATGCCCAGATGGCGATGCGACAACAAAATATCGCGTTATTTTGAACTTACGATTTATTACCTGCGCGACAACCAAAAATAAACGATTGCGCCATAAAATTCTTCTTGCTGTTACATAGGTACGCACCAAACATACGACAGCAGTCAATGCTTGCTGGTGTCTCTAATCGATATGTTTGAGAGAAATTTGTTTTTATTCAAATTTTACATTTATTTGTAAAAAAAATCGCTATGCGTTAACCATTTCAGAGATTTCAAAATTAGCAAAAAAAAACTATAAAAAATATAATAATAGTAATAGAATTACCAAAAACTAAAAACGGAAACATAAATACCCATCCTCTATTCATTCTTCGTTTATTTCTCTCAACTTGCCTATTTATCATTAGTCAAACCCTTTTTTGTACAGTGCTCATTGGTTGATGGCAAGGTCACATATACTTTTCTTGGGTCCGCTTCTTCTCCTTGTTTATAATTTGCTCACCTTTATATATTATTTGTTTATTTATGTGTAGAGACCGGAAAAAAATTCACCAACATGCAATGACCATACCGTTGGGCTGCATCCGTTACTGGCTCACTGTTTATTTAGAGGGCTCTAGGCCAATGAGACACCATCAACGAAAGAAGTATCCAGTAACAGACAACCCAGATGAGGCGACCTCACAATTCAGCAGCCACGAACTGGCGTTATGTGCTCGACCATACACATCCGCGAATTTTTCCAGTCCTTACTTATGTGTCAGAGTGAAATTATTAGGGAAAGGAATATTTCGCGATTTCGATGACCTCTCGGATGGACTCTACACTCCTCTACATACTCGGACAAATACCACCTGCTCATTTGCTAATAACTCGTGAGACTTGTCAACAAGAATGCTGGTGATTTTATACTACTTTTGATAAGGGTTCTTCATTGGATCAGAGTCCTCAAGATAAATAGTTGCTTAATCACTGAATCAGCATGAAATAAAAGCGCGATTTTTTTCCCGATCCTTAGCAATTATTAGAGACCGTAAAAATTCGTGGGTACAAAGACATCTGGGATAGACTCCACAATCCTCTGCCAACTCGGGCAAATGCCACCCGTTCACTGGCTGCTGACTTGTGAGGCGTCTCGACTGGGTAGCCTGTGATTCGATTCGTCTATGACTGAGGGTCTCTAATTGGCCCACACTACTCCAGATAAAAATAATAATTGGCAGAAGCCGTAAAAAGGTATAATTATTTGAGTGTTAGCGTATCATGAAATTAATCCGCCAATTTTTCCGGTCTGTATCAATTATCTTTTTATTATTATTATTATTTCTTTGGCGTGTACGTAAATATATAGAGACCGGAAAAATTCGCGGATTTTTTTCGTGATAGACTAGAATCCAAAAACGTTTGCCTCTTTACTGCATCAGTGATTGGGCCACAATTTATCTGAATGACACTTGGCCAATGAAAAACCTTTAACAAAAGAAGTATCGAATCACTAGCGTCACAGTTAACAGGTTACACGAGTCAGTAGCCAATGAGCAGATGTTATTTTCCCACGTGCAGAGAGGATCATGGAGTCTATCCTACAGGTCATTGAAATCGCGAATTTTTCCGGTCTCTATAAATATATTCTCAAGTTTGTTGCGTTGAGGAACCCGCTGTTTCTAAATAATTTCAGTCGCGCTTGGGGAATTTCTGGTGTTTGTTCAGCGACACGGGGGACGACCTCGTGACCTTGCACAGATATTCTCCCACCTCTCTCTCTCTCTCTCTCTCTCTCTGTCGCTATTCTCCGCGCCGAGCCACTCTCGCAGTTGTCGCCCCAGTGCGATGCTGATGGCGGTCGTGTTGCGGGCGGGCCGGGAGAGTCACCACTATATATAGACCCGGGCCGGTTTCTGCCATATGTGGTCGCCCGAGCCGCGACCGCGACCTCTCGTCTCTTGTCTTTTGTAGCCATACAGTAAGCGTACACAGTGGCGTAGCCAGGATTTGTGTATGGGGGGTGTTAAGCATGGCCCCCCGTATGAAAGCGGGGGGTCCGGGAGACCTCCCCCGGGAAAATTTGGATTTTAAGGTGTAAAATAGTGCTATTTTAGCAGTTTTCAGTACTTAAATTTAAATATTGTAATGGTAAAATTTTTATTAATTTTAATATGAAATTTGTTTGAGTGATGAATAAGAAATTAATTAAAGATTTGGTGCTGGGGGGGGGGGGGGTTGAACCCCTAACCCCCCCCCCCCCCCCGGCTACGCCCCTGAGCGTACAAAAATGTACAAATATCTGTAATTTTACGTGAATATTTCTGTTCCGATTACAACAAAAAAAAATGGAGAGAGCACGGCAGAAGAATGTGCCCGCTACATTTACGGTCGAGTGACGGCCGGCAGATGCGCTCGGCCGGAACGGCGGTCGAGAAGCGACCGGGCTGAACGGGCCTTCAGCGGGACTGATCTGTGATCAGTTAACCCAGTTCCACCCTCCCCATCACGTATAGTAAGAAACGCATCAAGCACAATACATTTTAATTCGTGCATATTTTAAGTTTAATTTTTTTTATTATTATCAGACCCTGTGTAGTTGTAAGTTTTATTTAAACTACTGTATTCATGTCAATAATATAGTGTTCAACGTTCAATGGCAGCACAAGAGATTTAAAATAAAAGTTTTAAATCGTGTTACATTGTTAAGTTACAATAATTGGAACAAAAAATTATATACTTTTTATTGTTTTATTTCCTAACTGCTATACATATTTAAAAGCCAATATATATATATATATATATATATATATATATATATATATATATATATGTCAACCCATGTGGCGCGTCAGTTGAACACCCGTGCTCTCTTTCGGTCCGTGAGACGGATATCACGGAACAGAGTTTCTACTGAGACGGACCCGTAAGGAATTAACTCGGTAAAAATTGTTTCAAGCACAAGAATACCTAGTGTTCTATTATTACTTTCGTGTTTTATTTATATTATACATGTAAATTCTGCCTGGACTATGATTTCGAAGCATTATATATATTAATTAAATTCATATTTCGTTACCTTGACATGCATTGGTTAACATTTGTTACCCTCACGTGCATTGTGGAAGCAGCAGACGCAATAGTGAAATATTGTGGAAGATTCGTCTCCGTTTACGTGATCCGTCTCCGTTTACGTGCCATTGTAGAGCGGGCCTAATTGTGCCTCGGGCAAATGCCACCACCTGTTTAATTGGCTGCCGGCTGGTGAGACGTCTCAGATTTTTAGCCTGTGATTCGGTAATCATTTAGTTGAGGGTTTCACGTTTTCCAGGAGAATTCCCTATAAACTGTGGGCCGATAGCGGAAGCAACTTAGAGGTAGACACATTTGAATTTTTTTTCCTATCACTAGAGACCGGAAAAATTCGCGAATTCATTTCGCGATAGTCTAAAATACAAATAGTTATACTTCAGTGCTTTCTCTGCTATTGGCTCAAAACTCACCTGGATGACTCTGGGCCAATGAGAAATACCCGACCAAAGCTTTATCGAATCACAGGCTACTACGTTGGGATGTCTCACCAGACAGCAGCCAATGAGTGGGTGACATGTGACCTAGTGTACGTAGAACTATGGAGTTCATCCTGCAGGTCATTGAACCCGCGAATTTTTCCGGTCCCTACCTATCACGGAATGAATCAGTGAAATTCACCCGGTCTCTACTTATTACTTCAAATAGATGTAGCGTCAGAAGTTGCTGCTATAAAAAAAAAATTAATTCTCCGTGTTTTTTTTTGATCGCACCTCGTGTACTTCATTGGAGAATTGCCAACTCTGGGGACGAGTCGGGGAGGTAATCTCGCCCACTTGGGCGGAGGCGCATCAAGACCACTCTGCTCGTGTTCCCGCGACGCTCCTCGCCTCCCAATGTCCTCTGTCCCCCCACCCCTTGTCCGGTCGTCCTCGGCGGCCTTCTTGCACCACTGAGACGTGCTCGTCGCGGTGATGGTCCGCGAATAAAAGGCCCGCCGCGTCCAGCGCGCGTGACGGTATTCGTTAAACAAGTCATTCGTCGGGTCCCACCGTGGTCCGCGCCGCCATTGTTCCCCCCCCCCCCCCCCCCTCGCGA
The DNA here is from genome assembly GCF_032445375.1 of Bacillus rossius redtenbacheri. Classification (NCBI taxonomy): domain Eukaryota; kingdom Metazoa; phylum Arthropoda; class Insecta; order Phasmatodea; family Bacillidae; genus Bacillus; species Bacillus rossius. Next base: position 330,762,924 of record NC_086330.1, on the reverse strand, counting down.
GCAGCTCGCAGGGCTGTCCACTGGGTCTGCAGTCACTTGTTCCTGGGGCCATTTATGGGGCCATGCGTATTTCGCGAAAAAGATTCCGAGTCTACTTATAACGTAGAGACCTGTAAAATTCTCGGATTCATTTCGCGATATGATAGAGTCCAAATACTTTTGACATTATTTTGCTTCAGTGATTGGGCCACAGTTTATCTGAAGGACTCTGGGCCAATGAAAAATTTTTAACAGCAGAATTAGCGAATCGCGATCATTGCAGTCAACAGGTGTTACGAGTCGGTAACCAATCATCAGATGTAATTTGCACGAGTGCATAGAGGATCATGGAGTATATCCTTTAGGGATTTGAAATCGCGAATTTTACAGGTCTCTAATTATAGTTGTTTCTAACCAATGCGTTGGTTGGGATATACCATGTGGGAAGTTCGCCCCCCGGACACTGATTGGCTGATTGTGTGTTCTGCCGTGTCGTTAGCCAGTTCGGCCATTTGGTAGCCTGAGTCCGCGATTGACAGTAAAGTTTTTACTTCTGAATCCGTGGTAAGCGGTCCTCGAAGCTGGGACATCTGGCTGGTGTCGCGTGTCTTTGGTATTCTTTGCAGGGATGGACGCCAGAGTACGCATTAATAAAGCCTTTTTTTGAATACCGTTTGTAATAAATATCTAAACGTGATAAATTATACTTCGAAATTTCAGGAAGAGCAAAAATTTTTTTAACAATAAATTTTATATTTTATATGTAATTTTATTGGAGGAGACAAACGACTAAGATTCTGTTCACATACTGATGAGAATTTGATAGACCGGGCTATTTTTTTTTTAACGAAAAATAACTATTTTAAAAATACATTTTGACACACGTGTGAATTCTTTATTAAGTTTCAAAGAAACTGACACACTTTGGTACGCTTAACTTTTTTAAGATTAGACCTACTTTTTGAAACTATACCCGATATAACAATATCTACCAAATTTTCTATAACGTACGAATTTAAAAAGTGACACATATTGTTGGGCCCATTAACGCGTGCATGAAGAATAGAGGGAATGGTTGAGGTTGACAGTGGTGCCTGCAAAAAAAATTGGTCCGAATTTAAACGTTAGAAGTGGCGCACGTGTCCGTTCGAGCCTAGAACTCAACATGCACGCATACAGTTGACGCGATGAACCGCCAACTACGTAACAGGAAATGGGAAGTTTGCATTCCGCGGCGTGGATACGCACAGGTGTAACGTTCCGGCTGTGACGTCAACGGGATTTTTCGCGCGTCGCGAGACGTGCCGTGCATGCGGCGAGAACGCTCTGGTGCAACTGGCTCTTGACGTCACGTCCGCTAGCGGGACGGTTCCACCTCTTGTTCTTTCCACCACGGTTCTTCTGCTTCTTCTTCTCGTGTGCGGGAAGACGAGACGTCGACCGAACGCGCGCTGACTCTTTCAAAACAAGAGTTACGTAACTGAGCAGGCCGAGTGCTTTGTTAGCAGGAGGACGTTAAAGCTTTGCACTAGCTTCCTGTACTTACTGCTTTCAGAAACGTCGGTCTCTTCCACACGTGTAAAAAAAATTAGCGCAGGTATATTCGAGTGTCTATTATTAGGGAACAGAAAAATTCGCAGTTTCCATGAACTTCAGGATAGACTACACAGTCCTCTGTATACTCGGGTAAATAACGCCAGTTCATTGGCTGCTTACTTGTGAGTCGCCAGAACTTGTTTGCGTGTGATTCGATACTTCTTCGTTTGAGGGTTTCTCATTGACCCAGGTTCGTCCAGATGTATGTTTTTTTGAATTTTAGTCTTTCGTGAGAAATTAATCATTGAATTTTTCCTGTCTCTTATCTATTAGGCTTCGACATAGTTTATTTATACATCCAACATATATTTCGTTTGTGGCTAGGTGAGCGATGAAAGCTTGTTCAGCATTTGTCATATTTGTTTAAGGAAACATATGTTGTGTTATATATAAATAGGGCGTAAAAAATTCGCTGGTTTAGTGTCCTCTACCTCAGTTTTCTGCTCAAAAATTCTCTACATTGTAGCTGCGCTCACTTACGTACGTATCGGACGTCGGCAGTGCCGATGGGGAATCGGCGAGAAGTCAAGGAATCCGTGTGGTCCGTGCGATGAGGATACGCGAAAGGCACAGAAGATGGGGCACCCTTTCGGAAGTACCGATGTTCTGAATGCCGTGTGCGTACCACCTTCAGTAAATCCGATTCGTGCGATTCCATCCATCGCCTCTAAGCGCACGGCTCCGAACTGGCGCTCAAACTTTCATTGTGTGCACAGGACATCAGATAACGGAGAAATTAAAATAAAAACGTAATGAAAGTCCATGGTGTGCTTTAAAAAATCTTCAACGGGCGTTTCATGTCTAAAAATTATTTCGAAACACGCGTTTTAGCCTTTTTCACTGTTCTGAAAATCCAGTGTGTAAACGAAGTACGGAAACAGAACCACCCATCCACCCACAGTGCGTTCTTAAATGCGTTTCGTAAACAGTAACTCCTGTTTATGTTTTGTAAATCAGCCCTCTTAGCAATTAAGCCCTCCCAGCCTGGGGCCTCCACGGGCGTGGATACGGAATACGCCGTATACGCGAATCGGTAAAGGTGTTAGAGCTTCAGCTATGAACAGAGGCTAGGGCTACTGATCCCTAGGGACCGGAAAAATTCGCGGGTTCAGTGATCTGCAGGATGAACTCCATAGTTCTACGTACACTAGGTCACATGTCACCCACTCGTTGGCTGCTGATGTCTTGTGAGACGTCCCAATGTAGTAGCCTGTGATTCGATAAAGCTTTGATCGGGTATTTCTCATTGGCCCAGAGTCATCCAGGTGAGTTGTGAGCCAATAGCAAAGACAGTACTTTGGTATAACTATTGGTATTTTAGCCTATCGCGAAATGAATTCACAAATTTTTCCGGTCTCTACAGTGATCCCAGTATAGTCACCACCTTGGCCCCCTGCCTCACCAGACAGTTGGCTGTGTCCTTAGCCTTTGTACAGTATCAGCACTTCTGGCGCCTACCCCGATCTACCACATTAACGGACTCCACTCGGATATCTGGAGCAGTTTTCAGACCGAGTGTTGTCTTCTGAAGCTGCGCGCGCCGTGCCGGAGGATGTGGCCTTGCGGTCGACCGCTGATCACTTTAAAAGCGCGTGTGGATTGCGTGCGGGCAAGCTGAATCCAACACGCCGGTCCCTGGCCATCGGTGGAAACGAGGGTATCAGGACGAGTGTCGTCTGTTCCCGTCGTGGTCGGCGGGGTCACCGCCCTCCCCGCGACTTGCCCCAGAAACGCCCGTCTCAACTCGCGCCGGGACGTGACGCAGCTCTGGACTCGCGGCCGCCGGCTGCGTTCACACGACCCGCAACATCACAACCGTCACCGCGCTGAAAGAAAGGTTTGTTTGCCTCAACAAAATATTTGTTTGTATATGGCGAAATAAATATATTTCGTTGATTCAAGCAAATATTTTGTAGAAGGAGAGATTTTGTTGATCCAACCGAATGATTTTATCAACTCAGTTGTATATTTGGTTAGTTGTAACAAATCAATTTTGTTACTGAACAAAATTTGGTTAGGACAACGAAATATTTTGCTATGGCAAATAAAAGCTTGTTTCGCCATATTTGAACAAATATTTGTTTGATTCAAACAAACCTTTTTCTCTGTGCGGCCTTCACACGTAGGGGGAAAAGAAAATCTCTGTAGGCATACATTTACAAAAGATTCCTTTGAAAACCAGTTACCAAAAATTAGTTTGCAGCACTACAACAAATATAATGTAACTTTTTACAACACATGGCTATGGTTATTTGTGCGTGTATAAAATTCGTTTTTTTCCCGAGATAATACTGAGTATTGGCGCATAACTTTGTATTTGAATTGATGTTCATTCACGCATAATTTTTTTTTTAACCTTAGAAAAGTTTGTTTTTATTATGCTCATTGATGTGCGCAGTTAATACTGGAAAGCTATATTCAGGTAACGGTTTACAAATAACTTTTAACTATTGTAGGTACTAGGCCAGCACAAAGCATAGGTAAATGCCCGGGTAATAATCCCAAACTCTAATAGTATTACTGCAACACTATTTTGTAGGATACAGTTGTTTTCATGTAAATGTACAAATTTACAAATATATTCAATTTAACATGAGTGTTTCTGAGCCTGCAGCTCACGGAAAAGAAAGCAAACGGACTACATAGGAACTAAGGTGATGAATCCATTCCATCTCTCCTAAATTTGTATAGAAAAAAGTACAATAGGGTGTATGCCATGTTTTCGTGAATTCATTTCGTGATAGGCCGAAATTTAAACACTGATATATTTGTGCTGCTTCTGCTATTGGCTCACAGTTTATCAGGAATAATTCGACCAGTGAGAGACCCTCGGCCAGAGAAGTATCGAATCACATTCCTCCCAGTTGAGACGTCTCACGGGTCAGCAACCAATGAGCAGGGGACGTTTGCCCGAGAGTGCAGGGGAATGTGGAGACTATCGTGGAGGTCATTGAAACCGCGAATTTTTCCGGTCCCTACATATGGGGCATGCATATTTCGCGAAAAGATTACGAGACGAGATGAAAGTTAAAACATTGTAGCATCGTCTGTGTTTCGTGATTGGGCGAGTTTCTTTCAGGTACTTGTCGATTGTTACTAAACCAATCACAGTAATTCAGTGCGGAAGCAAAAGCGTCCTGAATGGCCCGGTCCAATTAAGCAACGACTTCTCTCGCAGAAGGCTGCCAATCACAAAGAAGAAACCGCTGGTGCGGGTATACCGTGTTGCAGTCTAATTGGCGGTCAGATTTTTTTTTTTTTGCGAAAAATGCCTACCTCTATTTATTTGCCATCTCAATACTGCGGATGGTGGCACAATAATATCGCGACCAGTGTCGCAATGCGTGTCGGGGCAGTGTTTCTCCATCAATACTCGAACGAGTAATTGAATACATTTTCGATGTAAAACATAATGGGAAGTAGAGAACAAAAGAATTGATACGAACCAAGCATTATCTGTCCTGGCATGTACCACTGAACCATTGTTCTTTTTTTTTTTTTGTGATGAAGCCTTAAAATAGATTCTCTTCATTATTAAAAAAAAAATCGTCCTTACAGAAATGCGTGACTGTGCGGTGTCAGTGAATCGTGGGTAGTAAAGCCACGATTGTTTGGTGGAAAGAAAAAAAATAACTGGAATTTCTGCAGTTACGTCTAAAAATTTTCAAACTACTTAGTTAATAAAATTGTTAAATATTATCGCCAAAAAATTGTCTTTACTCCGTAAGATTTTATAATATTAATGGCTTAAGGTGTAGTTGACTTCTTCCAATTTTAGTGAATATCAGCAGTGACTGGTCCCCCCCCCCCCCCCCCCCCAATCCCCTGAATTACTATCGTCTGCAAACCCACCAAGTTAATTCGATCATCCTCGTTAAGAAAATTGTTATTACATATTTTATCGGTGTTCCACAAAAAAAAGAGAGCGAGTGTTTCATTACTCGCCAGTTATGTGTACGAGCAAATTTATGTGTTCTCATGCTGTTCATGTTGCAAATAAACTTGTAATACGAATCTCGGACACAAAATTTAACGTAGAATTCTTTAAAATAATGCCTAGCGTGACACATAAACTGATAAATAAAATATTCGCTTTTAAAATTCCCAAATATCTTGATGCGAATCACACACAATCTTTCGCTGCCTGAATCGCAATCGTTAGCATAGCACCGAAGGATGAGCGAATTGGTTATTTTCCAATACAAGTTATGAAAGTTATGGTTCCAATTGAGTAAATGGTTATCAGTTACTGGGCATGAAGGTCTGTTTTCGATTATTCTCTATTCTGATTGCAAAGAGCGACTAAAAAATCATTATAACCATCAAAATTATGGCGTAATTTTAACACTGGCATTGTATTTTTCCTTTTTTTTTTCATTCGAAAGAAAATAATTATTTGTGGCGGTTGCAGATGTAATTATATATAATTTGATCCCAGCACCGTATTTTTTTTCCATATGTACGAAGAAATTTCTACTGACTGAATGATTGAAATTTTTTATTTAATTTAGCTCATATTCCTCTTAACTTTCACGTGCAGACGCTAAAGCCTATTATTAAAATACTGCCCATCTTTTTGAAATTCATTAAATAGTAAATACTACATAGTTTCCGCATAAGTTAGAAGTTATACGTCTATGACATTACTAAAATACAAACACGAAACATTTTAAAACTCATATTATAACACTAAGTATATGTTTGTATATTTGTTTTTCCTTAAACGACTGAAATCGTTCTGTAAATACTTCCTACAAACAAATTGTCACCTTATTGAGCTGATTAAAAATTAACGTTGTATTATAATGTTATTAAAGCAATTTTAAAAATTCCAGTGTCGATATTTGAACTTCGCCCCTTGAGGTTACCAAGCGCGCGCTCTACTGCTTTGCTAGGAAGCCTCTCGGGTGTTTAGAAGGAGAATATGTATTATAATCATTATAAAGCCATTTTTTAGACATTTTAAAACTTGAGATTACTCTTTACTATGACTATTATATACTATATATATATATATATATATATATATATATATATATCAGGGTAGTTTCACGATCATAAAGTTTAATTTGGCACACCAATACGTTTGGTGCGTCCCCTAGTATATGCGGGTTTATGTTGCTACACGTGGGTCCCCCATTTTCCTATTACATTTCCGTTCATCGACTTCCGTTCCATTTTCACGTAATTACTCCTACCAAATGCCGTATGCCTGCAGCCAAGATATCAAAACCTATGAATGCACATTAAAAAAAAAAATAGTCCAAACAGTTGCGTATATTATTTAGAGAGACCCATGAACAAAAAATCCATATCTTCTCCTTTGCTTCCTCGTTATCATTGTATCCAAACATATTCTTAAAAGGTCGGTACAAAATATCCCTAATAAGCTAGAGCCAAGATTATTTCGGGGTTTCATTTCACTCTAGGCTATACTTCATCAAGCCTTTTAAGAGCGTTTTTTGTCGGCAGAAAAGTCACATCCTTTGACGGGTTACTTGTCATTGGGTAACCACTTCTTGTTTACAACCGGCTGAGGGTTGTCGAGGGCGAGGTAGTTGAACTATTTACGTGAAGCAGACGTGTGTGTGCTTCGAGTCTACTTTGATACTCAATGAATCCGCGAAACAATCGTGGCCGTAAGTCATAACTAGAGACCTGCAAAATTCGCGGATAGGCTAGAATTCAAACACATATACCTCTTAGATAATTTTGCTATTGGCTTACTGTTCATCTGGACGAATCTCAACCAGTTATAAACCCTCAACCAAAGAAGGATCGAATCACAGACAAACCAGCTGAGACGACTTACAAGTCGGCAGCCAATGAACTTGCGTTATTTGCCCGAGTGTACAGGGGTATGTGCAGTCCATCCTGAAGGCCATCGAAACCGCGAATTTTGCAGGTCTCTAGTCATAACTAGGGACTGGAAACATTTGCGTGTTCAGTGACCTCCAGGATAGATAGACTCCGTGACCGTCTACACACTCGGACAAATTACATATTTTCATCGGTTGCTGACTTCTGAGTCGTCTCGACTAGGGTAGCTTTGTCATTCGATGTTTCTTTGGTTGAAGGTCTCTCATTGGCCCAGAGTCCTTTAGTTGAACTGTGAGCCAGTAGCATTACCAGCCCAAAGGTACAAGTAATTGAATTTTTGCGTGTCGCGACATGAATCCGCGAATTTTTCCGGTCTCTAGTTATAACATACTGATGCGAATTGTTTGGTAAATTTTCTTTTTGTTTATTTTTTTATTTCACACTACCTTTGTCTTAACCATTTCGTAGACGTCTTTGTGCGAGGCTTTTAGCGTACTTTTTTTTTTTTTTAATTGCTGCTTGTTTATACGTTCGAGTGAGCCAGGGGGAAGAGGGCTGGCGAGAGCGCGCTCTTCAGTTCGAGTGTTCTTTGAGCACACGTTTTTTTCCTTCTCCACTGCTCGCCCGCCCGCCATCGTCTGGACGAGAGGGGGCCGGCAAGCCTTCAGGGAGCGCTGAAGGATGCGCGGACTGAAGTCGGCATTGTGCGAATCAAAATAACGAAAAGCGCAAACACGGCAACTCATTTCCAGCCCGCTGCTTCAGGTTACGTCTGTCGTCGACTTCACGAATCCTCGTGGACGGAGTTTATATATATATATATAATTTAAAGTCTGCCTGTAGTGACGCAATTGTTTCGCATATTCATTTCAATCCTGGCTCGACTGCTCTACTGAAATTGTCTATGATAATCAAGCTATTTCAGAGATATAATTGGTAGAGACCGGAAAAATTAGTGAATTCATTTCGCGATTGGCTAAAATACAAATAGTTTTACCTCAGTGCTGCCTCTGCTATTGGCTCACAACTCACCTGGATGACTCTGGGCCAATGAGAAACGCCCAACCAAAGCTTTATCGAATCACAGGCTGCTACGTTGGGACGTCTCACAAGACAGCAGCCAATGAGTGGGTGGCATTTGACCGAGTGTACGTAGAACTATGGTGTTCATCCTGGAAGTCATTGAACCCGCAAATTTTTTAGGTCCCTACTAATTGGTCTATAACCTTTGTCGGGTTACACGTAATTGGTAGGGGGTAGGCATTTTTCGCAGTTTCTTCCTTGTGAGATTGGCGGCCGTCTGCGAGAGAAGTCGTTGCCTTATTTGACCGAGCCACTCAGGACGTGTTTACTTCCACGCTGAATTACTGTGATTGGTGTAGTAACTTTCTAAATTTACCTGAAACTCACGCAATCACGAAACACGCACGATGCTACAGTGTTTTCACTTCCAGCTACTCTCGTAATCTTTTCGCGAAATATGCGTGGCCTTAATAATTGGGTAACCATTCCTCTTGTCCGAACTGACTTATGTTCTTCAAGGGCGTGCCAAGAGGTCTGTAGTCCAACTATCCATGTAAGGCAGATGTATGTGTGCTTCAAGTCTACTTTGCTTTTCAAAGAATCTGCGAAATTCTTGTGCCTCTAGCTTTGTGTTATTATTAAATCCACTTATACCACAGATTTATTTATTCTGAAGATGTAGCTCTTATTAAACGTACTAGTAAAATTTTTACGCATCAGGTATCACTTACGTGTCGTACGTTAAATATAAACTGCAATATCATTGATTATCGCACATAAGTGAACTATTAAATATATTAGGGCTTAGCGTCACAACGATATCATTGTTACTATAGACTATGAGGGGTGGTAATTAGTAGGGACCGGAAAAAAATTCGTGATTTCGATGACCTCTTGGATAGACTCCGCACTCTACATACTCGGACAAATACCACCAGCTCATTTGCTAATAACTCGTGAGACCTGTCAACAAGAATGCTAGTGATTCGATACTTCTTTTGTTTAGGGTTCTTCATGAGCTTTGCGAGTTCTCCAGATAAAATGTGGCCAAATCACTGAAGCAGCTTGAAGGTGAACGTATTTTGATTCTAGCCTTTCGCGAAATAATCCGCGAATTTTTTTCGGCGTCTAGTGATGATATCAGATTGAAGCATCGACTGAATGCGTGGATTGAGGAAACGGGAGTATCCCGAGGAAACCCATAGCCCACGGAAATGTCCGCCACGTTTTCTCACTAGCCCAAAATGTAGATCGACCCCGCCGGGAATCGAAGCCGGACCGGGTTTCTTGTGGGAGGCATACAACTACCCACCGTCAAAAACACACACACACAAAAATTGGTTGATTTAAAGTAGTTAAATTATTCCTAGGGACAGGAAAAATTCGCGGGTTCATTGACCTGCAGGATGAACTCCATAGTTATACGTACACTAGGTCACATGTCACCCACTCATTGGCTGCTGTCTTGTGAGACGACCCAACGAAGTAGCCTGTGATTCGATAAAGCTTTGGTCGGGTATTTCTCATTGGCTCAGAGTCATCCAGGTGAGTTGTGAGCCAATAGCAGAGACAGCACTGAAGGTATAACTATTTGTATTTTAGCCTATCGCGAAATGAATTCGCGAATTTTTCCGGTCTCTAATTATTCCATCTGTGTTAAAAACCCTACCGCTTCAGCGTAAAACCCGGTCCACAGTTCGTGTCAGAAATGATTTTACAAATAAATACCTCGTTGGTTAAATCTACGAGGAAATAAAATAAATCTATTATGCTCCATTGTACAGTATTTGACTATTCTTTTACTATCAGTCTGTCAGTGCGTCATTGAAGAGTATTTGTCTGTGGAAGAAGACAAGCTAAGTATAGCTACTTTATTAATTGTACTCAGTGGCGTATGCTTTGTTCTATCCCAGAACCTCCAATAGTTAAATGTTATTTGTAAACAGTTCCTTGAATAGCTTTCCAGTTTTAACTGCGCACATTTATAAGCATAATAAAACAAAACAAGTCCCATTATTTACTACTCGATTATCTTTTTCATGGTTTAAAAATTATTATGCTTGAATGAAACATCAATTAAAATATAAAATTTTCTTAAGAAAAACTCAGTATTATCTCGAAAAACGTATTTAATATGTGTAAAAATAACCATAGCCATGTGTTGTACAAAGTTGCAATATCTTTCTTGTAGTATTAGAAACCATTCCTTGGCAACTGATTTCCAAACGAATCTTTTGTAAAAGCACAGAAAATTATTTTCTGTGTGCAGAATCACAGCTTCCCACTGACGTCAATAGGCACTTCGCAATTGTTAGTCTTCCGAGAGATATTCTGGCGCGATAGGCGGCTTGAATGGTGGCTCTGATACGCATCTATCTTGTCGACCATGACATCTTTTTATCCCGGATATGATTCACGCAAACATACGATACATGCTTGCTGCTCCGATCGAATTTCTTGGAACGACAGAATTTACAATAAATTTACGGTTTTTTTTCACGGGATTCCCACTTATGTTAAATTGTAAGCAGGATAAGCTTTAACTGCAATGCGACTGGCTACTTCAAGAAATGGTTAAAATTTATTTCGGAAAATACTATTTAATTTTACCTGGCATTTCAAATCTCTCAAATTTGTGAAGACCAATTTGTCAGCCATTCAACATAAAATTAGTTATTGTGATAGAAATACATACCTTAATCATGAAGTACTCGGTAGAATTGTAGTTAACCTAAAAAGTTTCATTTCTGTAATCCATTAAATTCTCATTATTTGTACTGCCAAAAAACTTTAGAAATGCAACTTTGGCTGCTAATTATACAAAAGTATGCTATGTATACCATCTATAAAGCCTACAAGTTGATCTGTGATTACTGTAAATATAAAATCGTGATATGAAATGGGGGGCAGCCGCTTTATATAATAACTGGTTGATACAAATAAATATCTTTTCCAATGAAGTAATCACCATTTAGCACTTAATTATTTTTGGAATGACTTCAACTGTGATAATACTTTTAATAACATTACTTTATGCAAATCTCTTAATGTGTGACCAATGTTGTAAAGAAGAGACATTAAGCCATGGATATTGAGATTTTTTAACATTTTTTTTTCACAAATTTTTTTTTTTATAGTTTATACTTTCTCTGAATTATTAATATTTAAAAGTCGGGACGTATTATTTTTAGAGTTACAAACATTGAGTGCCATGGGAACGATTCTATGTAATTCTTCAATGTATTTAATTCTGATGGTAAATTTCCATATAACTTAGTCGGCCCTATTATTAACTTTTGGCGTACTATCTTCTCCATAATATTACAAATATTTATTTAGGTTTATATATTCTTCCAATATACTTGATTATTTTCAGTAAAAATCATTTGACTTAGAAAAAAAGCATTCAATTTAAGAATATCAAGCATAACTTGGGATATGGTTGGACCCAAGTTTATTTCGGCAATTCATTGGGTAGCAAAATATACTTGAAGCACATATACATCATCTTGACGTCCTGACATGCTCTTGAGGACTCTGGGCCATTTGTAAACAGAGAGAATAAGTGGTCACAGAATCATCATTGGTTTTGACCAATTGAGCTCTAAATTTTATTTATTATGTACAGACAATTAGAGTTAACAAGGAGTGAAATGAATCCGGGAAATAATCATGGCGCTAGATATTGTACTTGGACATACTTCTGCACGTGTATCCTGAAGCGACAGTGATCCCCCATATTTTAGAGACTTAGTTTTCTAATTATTTTTTTGAAAATAATTACTGAATTTTTCTCCATAATTCTTTCTTGTATTCAAGTTCTGAAGTGGGCTGTTTATGATGTGTCGAGAAATGATCTTGTGGGCGTCTTTGATTTGCCAAAATAATTCTGATACAAGAAATTAAAAAAAAAAAGTATTTATAAATATTTTAGTGACATTACTCTACAGTTCTTGAAACTACGCGGTACAGGCATTCTAGATTATTGGTGGGATTTAGTTCGTATTCAGTGACTGGCCGAAAACAATGTTGCGAAAGTCATGATGGTAATTTCAAAATCACTTACGGTAGAGTGAAATTATTTTGAACATCGAAGTGCAATTAGCGCTTAGGTACGTATCAATTATAATTTTTGTAGTATGCAATGTATGATTTGACTTAAGTATTGTACATTTCAGTGTTTAATATTCTCATCAGATATTAGTCGCAAAATAATTGTGTGATAAGTTTTGCATAGCAACAAACCGATGATCAATACTTAGAGGCAGATATTCTTTTAGAAAAAAAAATTACGATAAAATACTGGTAGCGTCGTCTGTGTTTCGTGATTGATTGAGTTTCTTTCAGGCATACACGTCTACTGTCGGAAACTACACTAATCACAGCCATTGTGGAAGCAAAGCCTCCTAAATGACCCTCTAAAATAAGCAACATTTTGCAAACAGACGCTAATTACAAGGCTGGCACAAGAATACCGCTTTGCTGACAAGTTCACGTTATGTTTGTTTCTCAAAGATCGCTTCCCTTATTACCTTATAGTGTACACTCTAAAACCACTTTATTTATGGCAAAAACAAATTAATTAAACTTATTTTTGGCTCAAATTAAACAAATCTAACATTTAAACAACCGTAATATTAAAAAATCATATTATTTCCAGAAAAACATTTGTTGGACATTTATGTTTCGTGACCAGAAAATTTCGCGGCTTCATGTCGCTATTGGCAAAAATTCAAATTCATTTACCTTTAAGTAGTTTTTTGCCATTGGCTCACTCTACATCTGGACGACTCTGCGGGCCAATGAGAAATCCTCAACCAAGAAATATCGAATCACAGCCAAACCAGTTGAGACCACTCACAAGTCAGCGGCCAATGATCTGGCGTTATTTGCCCGAATATACAGAGAACTGTGTAGTATGTATGAAAGTCATCGAAATCACGAATTTTTCCAATCCTTGCCTATGTAATGTTTTACCTGTACATTAATATTTATTTAATTAAGGTTTATAGCTGGCTTTGTAACACATACATCTCTTCATGTACGTAAACAGTAGCAAACGTTGTCATTAAGAAAGTTGTACTTAGTAAATAACAGTGCAAACATGTGTTTACTCTGAATGTAACATGCCAAACCAAAACATTGTAGCAGCATGATCTTAACATTGGCTCATATATAATAATAATTTTTGCTCGTCGCAAAAACTAGTTTGTTATGGCGAGTGAAACGATTTCATCAAGTAATACCCAACAACTCCAAGGTTTTTGTGGAAAAACCTGGCCGATAGGTGGCAGACGGTATGCCCAGTATGAACAATCCATCTGTGTTATAAATGTAATACCTACATTATGACAACGAAATATTATTTTCGCTTAGAAAAAACATTTTCAGTCAATATTCAGATTTATAATTATGGGCCGAAAAAATATGCGTTTTCAATGACCTCTAGTATAGACTCCAGTCCTCTGCACACTCAGGCAAAAGTCACATGTTCTTTGGCTGGTAAATGGTGAAACGTTTCAACTTGGTGGCCTGTGATTCGGTAATTCTTTAGTTGAGAGTTTCTCATTGGCAGGATTATTCCCTATAAACTGTGTGTCAATAATGGAAGCAGCTTATACACATTTGAATAATTTCCTGTCACGAACTGAATCCGCTAATTTTTTCGGTAATTCAAATTACTTAAAAATAAGTTAATCATCATTGACAAGAGAATATAAATAATAATTTAACAATTTATCTATAAAATGTATTTGTAGTCATACCTCCTGCCGCTAGGTAATTTTCACACTCCCGCCTGTATTGTTAGTATAGGACTACCGGGTATACCAAACACCTGGAAATAACACGGATTCTTTTAGTCACTGCATACACACACACACATATAGGCTATATAAATTTGAATTTCTTTGATAATTGGATTACAATTGATTGTACACTGTGAGCCAGTCAACTACCAGCAGCAGTAGTGTGGCCGAATCACATCAACTCACTCGAAGAAAGAAGAGGTTCTACAGTATGGAATCAGCCAATATGAAAGCATATATGTGTTGAGTATACATAGGACTGCGCCAAATGAATTCGCAAAATGTCCGGGTCTATAGGTATTAGTCTTTTCACAGGAAAATACAATTTCTGTTATTTTATAAAAGGATGCTTTGGAAACCAGTTGCCAAGAAATAGTATATAATACTACAAGAAGAATATTGAATTTTAATTGATGTTTCATTCAAGCATATATATATATTGTAAACCATGGAAAAGATAATAGCATTTTCAACAATTTCACTTTTTTGTTGTTGTATCATGTTTATTATTGGCGCGGTTAAAGCTGAAAAGATATCCAGGGAACGGTTTACAAATAACTTTTTTAACTGTTTGCGGTATGAATGGCCGGGTAAGAATCCGAACCCAGTATTACGCGAATACTATTTTGTAATAAGTTAGAGACCGGAAAAATTCGCGAATTAATTTCGCGATAGGCTAAAATACAAATAGTTATACCTCAGAGCTGCCTCTGCTATTGGCTCACAACTCACCTGGATGACTCTGGGCCAATGAGAAACACCCAACCAAAGCTTTATCGAATCACTGGCTGCTACGTTGGGACGTCTCACAAGACAGCAGCCAATGAGTGGGTGACATTTGACCGAGTGTACGTAGAACTATGGAGTTCATCCTACAGGTCATTGAACCCGCGAATTTTCCCGGTCTCTAGTTATTACTAGAGACCGGAAAAATTCGCGGGTTCAACGACCTCCAGGATAGACTCCAATATCCTCTACACACTCGGGCAAATGCCAACTGTTCATTGGCTGCTGGCTTGTGAGTCGTCTCGACTGGGTGGCCTGTGATTCGACACTTCTATCAGTGAGGGTCTCTAATTGGCCGTCAGTCCTCCAGATTAACAGCGAACCAATGACAGAAGTAGCACTAAGATTTATAATTATTTGAATTTTAGCATAACACGAAATGAACCCGCGAATTTTTCCGGTCTCTAGTAATAACACAGTAGTTTTCATGTAAACGTACAAAATATCAGTGTCATTTTTAAATTGATATTTCTGTTTCGTTTTCAAAAAAAATGACAGCGTAGCGTGTTGGGTTTCACGGAGTGCTTGACACCGTAGCGGAGTAGCGGCGGGCGCTTGTGGTCGGGACGTGTCTCGCTCCGGAGCGCCTGCATCGGGGCCGTCTCGTCGCGGCGGTCCCCGTCCTCTGTCCCCGCCCGCTGAGGCGCGGTGTCCGACTGCGGTCGACCGCCCGTCGTCCGTTGACCCTCCCCTCCTTCCCCCTTCCCACCATACCCACCACTCGTGGCCGGAAGTGCTCTATTTCGGACGCGGCGACTTTCCACCAGTTCCACAGCCCCGGCGTCCTTTGTCCCAGAAGAAAGTGGTTTTTTTTTTGCTAAGGAATAACGCAGGGAACGGAAAAATTCGCGGGTTCAAAGACCTGCAGGATGAACTCAATAGTTCTACGTACACTAGGTCACATGTCACCCACTCGTTGGGCTGCTGTCTTGTGAGACGTCGCAACGTAGTAAGTAGCCTGTGATTCGATAAAGCTTTGGTCGGGTATTTCTCATTGGCCCAGAGTCATCCAGGTGAGTTGTGAGCCAATAGCAGAGACAGCACTGAGATATAACTATTTGTATTTTAGCCTATCGCGAAATGAATTCGCGAATTTTTCCGGTCCCTAGGAATAAGTTGCTCTGGTTACCAAAGTAGACTTGGAGCAGGTATACGAGGCTCGACCACAAAGTAAGTTTCCCTAGCGTCGTTTACAGAAGGGGGGAAAAAAACCACGATTCGATTAAAATATTTTTGTTGCAGCAGATAACAGTAAGTGTTCTATTTTTAAATATAATCGCCACCGGAATTGAGTAGTTTGTAGAGACCTGTAAAATTCGCGATTTCAAATCCCTAAAGGATAGACTCCATGATCCTCAATGCACTCGTACAAATTACATCTGCTGATTGGTTACCGACTCGTAACACCTGTTGACTGGAATGATCGTGATTCGCTAATTCTTCTGTTAAAGATTTTTCATTGGCCTAGAGTCCTTCAGTTAAACTGTTGCCCATCACTGAAGCAAAATAATGTCAAAAGTATTTGGACTCTATCATATCGCGAAATGACTCCGCGAATTTTACAGGTATCTATTAATTTGTAGAAACCCGGAAATTTCGCGGATTCGCCTGGCCTCAGGGTAGAATTTAAAGTCGTAGGGTTGCTCAACCCATTTTTGCTTTCCCATTCGTTGATTTCTTAGCGAGAATATTATTACCCTTGCTAATTTGTGCTCCTTTATTCGCTTACTTCTCTTCTATAGCTGGGCATCGTTGGGTCACGTTCGTAGAGGGGCGTGTCCAAATAACTGCGGTCCAATCATTACTATAGTCCGAGAGTGCGAAGATTTGCATTCCAACTTGCGACTTAACGAAGGGCGAAATATCCGTGTCTCTAGAGTCATTTTTAACGACCGGAAAAATTCGCGGCTTAATTTCGTGATAGGACTGTATACCTACCTCTAAGCTGCTTCCGCTATTGGCACACAGTTTAAAGGGAAATAATCCTGGGCAATGAAAAACCTTCATCTAAAGAATTACCGAATCGCAGGCTACCATGTTGGGACGTCTCACCAGTCGGCAGCCAATGAACATGTGACATTTGCCCGAGTGTACAGAGGACTGTGGAATCTATCCGAGAGGTCACTGGAAACGGGAATCATTCCGGTCCCTAGTCATTTGCCATACTGTGGTAACAACCTCTGAATACTTGTATCGTAGAAGTCTGCCGTCTGGCATTGGAACCACTGTGTGCCAACCATCCCCGCCTTCTGTCATTCTTAAATGCTGAGGCTGACCGGACGTGTTCCCACACAAGCTCCTCAAGGGAGTCTGTGGAGATTGATGGCCTCCCGCTGCCCTTCTCATCACGTACACTTTGTCGACCTGCACCAGCGACGCACCATCTGCTTGGCTCATGACATTAGGCAAGCAGACCCGGCACAGCTGACGATGTATGCCCTGCGCATTCACAAACACTTTTATCACACACCGCACTTCACAGTCGGCGAGAGCTGTAATATGATCATCCCGTCTCCCAACAGCTGCGACGGTGCTGCTGTGAGAACGTGGCAAGTAACATCAGCGCACGCTCCAAGTTTGAACAAGTTGTGACTTGTCAGTTGGCTCTCAAAACCCCGGAAGAATAAGGTCGTGTTTACCGTGACTGTCGTTTATCATGAAGAGAGACCACGATAATTTCACGGATTCGACTGGCCTCAGAGTATAATTCGAAGTCATAGGTATGCTTAACCCATGTTTGCTTTCCCGTTGTTTGATTTCTTAGCGAAAACATTTTATCCTTGTTAATTGGGACAAATAAATTATTTCGTAGTCTCAAAACATAGATTTATTATTGAAAAATAATAGTGTTTATTACGTAGTAAGCTATTTTGGGGACACTGAAAACGCATGTGGTTATCGACACAAAATATTTCGCAGTGTTTTATACTGACAAATGATTATGTGGTGGTAAAAAATATTTTCATTCTCTGTATGTGTAGGTGTGTTTGTGTGTGTATGCGTGTATCCTACTATATTAACTGACAGCTCATGACGTCATGACTCGTGTTGGATTGCTTTTCATACTGACATACTAGTTTTTTTCTGTCTATTGTTGGGAACGGATTCGATCCAAAACTGAAGATTATTTAATGAAGTAGCAGTCTCCAAGCATTAAAAAACCCCGCTATAAACACGAAACTGTTAGTGAAACTGATGAGTGATGTTCGACGAATAATTTGGTCAAAACTGTTTCAGTGAAGCGGTACTTACAGTTTCGCAGTTAAGAGTGCAGTGTTTGGTAAACCATCTTGACGCTAAACGCTATACCTATGACTGCAGTGTGTTTCCGGGTTGCGGGCTGCTGGCTGCATTCCGTGCTAGATGCTGTTATATCATTCACCGGGCAGCCACTATCACGGTCATGTAGATAGGTCTGGCAACTTCCTATCCTTTGCCTTGGCCTGTCTCGGCTTAGTGAAGCTCGCGGCGGCCTGCGAACTCACGGCGCTAGAAGTAGGTGTCCCCTTCATTAATATTGGATTAAATAGGAGTTTCGTATGTATGCTATTATTCTTAATCCCGTCTCAATTTCTGCCAATTTCTTCCCACATTACTATTTTTTTTTCCGTCGTTTGGGTGCTTGGTAAATGCCTAATCTGTACCAATGCAATTGTGAATGCCTCGCTTTTGTATTGCGCCTGGGTGTAATAAAAGTTACGGCTTAAAACCGTCAAGTTTTTGTCGTTTTTATACCTACCTAACGACCCGGTTAAAAGAAGAAAATAGCAAGCTGCAATACCAGGAAAATTAAGTTTTGAAATCTTACTTAGATTAAAAAGAATTACTGAATTAAAAATCACATTTGAAAGAATGACATAAGTTGACGTTTAATATGTAGAGCAAACGAATATTCTTGATTTGTAATATTTGTGATATGCAACCGACATTTAAAACATGCACTCTTATGGGAGATCCCAGTTTGTTCGGGATCCGCATTCTCAACACTCCACAGCATTTAACTGATAATTGCGACAGTGTTACAAGTTATTGCTATACATTTAATCTCTGCAAAGCTCCCAAATAAATTTAAAATCTTAAACAGTAACCGCAGTTTAAAAGTAAACAGAATTTAAAAAAAAAATATGCCCACGTTTATAAGAAACTCCCATTCTCAATGTTGACAATGGGTTCCACTGCTACTAGCGCCGTTAGTTCGCAGGCCGCCGCAAACTTCACTGAGCGGAGGAGAATGACAGTAAGTTGCCAGACCTGTCTGTATGATCGTGGCCAATATAGAGCGGCTCACTCTTAGCTTGCAGTAAATAGCTACCTGTTGCCAGATTAAAACTACCCGGCTTTTTGTTTATCACTTTGATTGTGATAAGTTTTAATTTTAAAAAAACTATTTGTATAATTAAAAAAAACTATTTGCAGATATTTATAAGACAATATTTTGTTTATATTGACAGCATTATTACATTTGTAGTCATTTTGACCAAAATAAATAATTCAGTCCTAATCACCGATAATTATTTCACAGGGGAAACTAATTTTAGATGTCGGTCACTTTTAATAAACAATACATTCCATTAAATTATGTGCTATGCTCAAAAGTGCAAAAAATGTTTTTAAAAAATGATAGAAAGACATTGTTTACAAAAACAGTTGAAACCAAGATGGGGTCTTTCAATTACGTCTCCTTTGAAATAATAATAAAAAAATTGAATAAAATGGAATATTATCAGATGACGCTCTTGATGAAATTCAACAACAAAATGGATTTACAAAATTCTCATCCCAAATTTTACTTAACAAAATACAATGTTTCATATACATTTTATTGAATTAACAATTTTATCTTCATTTGTTTTTGCTCTGGCATACATCTGGCAACAGTGTACACAGAAACAAGACAGGGCTAATGGCATAGGAAATGCATGTTGCATAGACGACAGCTGGTCTCACAATGATACGCACTTCCGTCGTCATATTTTATACTTGGATGCTGCCAAACTTTTGGGGAAATTTAGCTTGTCAAGGTTAACCAGCTTGAAGATCATGTACGCTGAGCACTTACAAATGATAAAACAAACCCTGAAATATTTATTTATATATATTTTCGAGTTAATTTTTTTTCAGACAATTTTTGTTTCAAATATCAAACTCAAAACTTGTTCATAGGCAAGTAAAGAACATAAAACGGAACCAACTTAACAAATATACAAACTAAAAAAACTTTTAAATGAAGGCATATTTGAGGAGGTTATAATTTCATCGTTTCGTCCGTCGAAGGTTTAAGCTTGGCAAGGTTTTGACGGACGAACGGACGGACGGAATTTTTCGGGCCATCTGATTTGCTGATTGTCACGTGATTGACGGACAGACGGGTGACGGTTGGACGAGACGGTACATTTTGAGTCCAGTTTAGTGATGAAACGCGCTGTAGCACAGCAGCTCGCGGTGCAAGGCCTACCGTATTCCCGTCCTGTCTGATAAGCTCTTGGCGCTTGCAGCGAAAAGGGCGTTTGTTTACCTGCCACGTCACCGTGAAAGGCGTGGTACTTCTGGTCCGTCGCGTTGAAGAGACAGACCGCCCGGATATTAGATAGATTTTTTTGGTTATCGAAGAGGGGGGGGGGGGGGGGCTGATTAAAACCATTCCTAAACCATCGATCGCTGTGCACACACGGCACAGCGAATCACAGATTATTACGAACTCTTGGTAGAACTATAGCAAAATACGTTTAGAGTTTTTTGAGCGGTGCCTCATTATGAGGATGCTTCCATTAGAAATAGCAATTCTATTTAATTTTTAGTGTAGTTCATAATATTAATCATAAGTTTTTAAAAAGCCTACCTCGTTGTCAGCAGTGGGAAACCAAACTTTTTTTTTCACTACATATATGAAAACACCGATGAACGTTTTAAATATTTCATTAGGTGTACAACACGTGACAACTTTGTCCCATACGTGACACTTTATAAAAATCTATAACTCCTAAAACATTCTCACTTTGGTTCTCTTTTATAGCTCATCCAATAGCAAAATTTTATAAATTGTTGTAAAAATATCAAAACGGAAAAAGACATTTTTGTTTGACTGCCTTAAATCCCTGAAGTTGTAAGCGTGAATAAATGGTAGTAAATACGTGCCCCACACGTTAAAGCTGGTATTAATTATTTTGTCCCCAATTTTTTTGTAACAAATTAATGATTTACATAGTTAAAATAAATTATGTCATAATATGCTTTCATGCGATTTGTTACATATACCTACCAAATATTCCCACTGATGCTTAATGCATGGAATATAAAATATAACCGGGAAATTAGTTAAAATGTCACACAATCGAATAATAAACTCTCAATTTCTTCACGTTAGTTCACAAGTTCAGTTTTTCATATTCTCGCTTTAAGGTTATTTTTACAACTGAAACGCCTTGATTGGTTGTCTTTTAGTAACTATTGTTTCTATGGAAATAGGGTCCATATTCGTAAACGATTCATAGGTGAATGCAACTCGTTTTTGACACATTTGTTGCACCTTTAAGTACAGAATGTCCATACAAGAATTTCCCAGTTTAAATAGTATATTATAACAGTTTAATTAAGACTATTTTCAACAAATCATACATCAAATTGAAAGTAAACTAACCTAGATTTTTTTTCTAAACAAATGTTTACTATGTGTACCTTTAGTTATACGGCACACATCCAACCTAAAGTTCAATTCTTCCCACACTTCGGTTGGAGTAATGGAAACAATAGCCTCTTTAGTTCTGTGTCTCAATTTGGGCAAATCATTAGACAGCGGCGAAACGTCGACACGATCTTTTAAATGCCCCAAATGGGAAAAAAAATCGTGTGACGTTATGTCAAGTGAACGCGAAGGCCAGCGAAACAGAACTCTGTCATCTCGACCGTTACGACAAAACCAACGGTCAGGGACTTCGATGTTCAACCGCTCCCGTACAAATATATTCCAATGGGGAGGGGTTCCATCCTGTGCATCCTTTACTAACTAAGGAATGAGCCGTTCTTTCGCGTTGCAAGCGGGAAAACAACAAAGCAGTTGGTACTCGCGCATGCGCTAATCTAAAAGTTTTTGAGCTACTCTTTAATTGTGACCTTGAACCAACAGTCTACAACGCTTACAGGTGATACTATTAAATGTTATAAATGGGGCATTTTTAATGGACAAACTGTATAACGGCCACCATTTAAATTTCTTCTGGAATACGCGTGCCACCGACGTAAAGACGGCACCACGTAATTACCTTGTGCGTAAAGCCGAGGCATCGATGCGCGTCTCGTAGTCTCTTTTAGCACATGGAAACTATCCCTAATCATCCGGGAAGGGAGGTGGGGGTTAGGCCATGCTACTTTTGTAATAAAAAGCCCCTTTTTGCGGGAGACATGTTGCGCTTGTAAAATAGTAGTAAATGAAACGTATACATGTGAGTGTTAGTAATCCCATTACTACTAATGTTTTGAACAAATTAATTTATTATACAATAAGTAGAGACCGGTAAAATTCGCAGATTCATTTCGTGATAGTTAAAATTTAAATAATTATACCTTGGAGCTGCTTCTGCCATCGGTACACTGGTAATCTAGTGGACTGTGAGTCTATTAGAGACCCTTTATCATAGAAGTATTGAATCACAGGCTACCCAGTCGAGACGACTCACAAGTCAGCAGCCAATGAACTGGTGGCAATTGCCCGAGTGTGCAGAGGATTGTGGAGTCTATCCTGGAGATCATTGAACCCGCAAGTTTTCTACAAGCGGATTAATTTTCTACAGGCTAGACTCGACTTATCTGTACATAGTAAAGCCGTTTTAGATTATTCATTGGTCGAGAACCAGGTCACATCCTTGGACGGGTTACGATACGTGTGATTGGGTAACCACTTCGTATTGTTTATACTGTATAAGTAGAGAGAGACCTGTAAAATTCGCGGATTCATTTCGCGATAGGATAGAGTCCAAATACTTTTGACATTATTTTGCTTCAGTGATTGGGCCACAGTTTATCTGAAGGACTCTGGGCCAATGACAAATCTTTAACAGAAGAATTAGCGAATCACGATCATTCCAGTCAACAGGTGTTACGAGTCGGTAACCAATCAGCAGATGTAATTTGCACGAGTGCGTAGAGGATCATGGAGTCTATCCTTTAGGGATTTGAAATCGCGAATTTTACAGGTCTCTATGTATCAGGGATTGCAAGAGCACTGTAGTTCAATCAATTTGAAGTAGATGTATATGTGCTTTAAGTCTACTTTGCTACCCAGGGAATTCGCAGAATAATCGTATGTCACATATTGCTTGCGACTGGGTTGAAAAATGTTGCTGCTTAATTATGATATACCTTTATTATTATTATTATTATTATTATTATTATTATTATTATTATATATTCAAGCAAGTCAATTTCCCAGCTCCGCTTTTTGAAGCGTAGACACACGAAAATTTCGCGAATTCGTTTGGCATCCTTGTAGTTGCTTTATCAGCGTTTACTTTTACATTGGCACTAAATTACAGAATAAATAACCAAGTAGTCACTGTATTATTTTACATACTCAGATATGTTTTTATACTGAATGAAGCGAATGTGAGAAAAATTCTCATGTGCAATCAATTCCGTAACACTATAACACACGACCAATGATGAGTTTAAAAAAACTAACTTTAGAGTAATTATTGACAACCATATAAGTTTTAAAAAACAAATATTTAGTACCCGATTCGCTTACTTATCACCTAGCTCGGCATCTTTGGCTCATGGTCGTAAAGGGGCGTATTAAAATAACTGCGATCGAATCATGAACTCATTGCAATGACTCCGCAAAATTTCCGTTCTTATAGTGAAGTGTATTCCTTTCTTAATTCTAAAACTTACTTACGTTTCTTCGTGCAACACACAAATTTAAAATTTAATTACCTGATGGACATTACTGCATGCCTTTTTATTTAAACAATGCAAATGGTTTACCTGTTCATATTTATACAAAACATGTTTTGTTAATTTGTACTTGTAGCTTAATATTAACAGTTAATAATATATTATATCTCACCTTATATAATTTAGAGGCCAAAAGATGTTATCAACCTTAATTTCGTTGTGAAGGGAAATTTTACTACAAACTAAATGTCTACAAATTTATTTTTCTGTTTTTTTACCATTATTAAAAAATAAAATTACTTGATATTATAAAATAAATATCTATGAATCACATTATAAGTAAGTTTAAGTTACGTTTTTGACTTTTTTTACTTAAGGGATTGCCTAACAAGATTAAGGCTGTATGTTCGTAAGTCCAAACTTATTTTATCAAGGTGTTTTAAGTTTTCAGTCGAATGTGCATTATATGTGTTAGTATAGTTTCCTAATTTATAGTTACAAATTACAGAGTAATCTATTTATATTTATTATATTATAGTTTGCGTAATACAATTAAACCATTACATTAAAATGCATTTTTTTGTGTGTGTTTCAGGTGAGACAATTTTTGTTTGATGCTGCATCTACAGAGAGATATATGAAACATATATAGGCTACACGTTTTCTGGTAAGTTCTCTTGCTGTATTGGAGTTTTACAATTACTGTAAGTTTAGTTTCACTTAGTTGGGTCCTGTACAAAGTAAGTTACCCTGAGAAGTCATTTGCGTTTAGTATTGAATATTTTTTTTACATATATTACTAAAACTGTAATAATACTGTCAATAGACACCACGATATGTCTCTTTGAAAATATTTTGATTTTGTGTGCATAAACGTTTCTAAAATTGCTGTGGAAAAAAAAACTGTTGCAACCAATATGACGTATTTTATTCCCTTAAACATTTGTGATAATTTGTGTCTTTAAACGTTAAAATAATTGTCATTGTTTAGTATACATGTGGTAGCTATTTTATGTTTTTTATATACATCCGAAATTTGTTGTTGACTTACAGTAAAATGAGATGCTGATCCAGTTTTAGTTTCAGAAGTCCTAAAAAAAAAGGTACAAGTGAAATTTAGCTTGTCACCTGAAACGAATCCCCGAGGACTGGAAAAATTCGCGGGTTCAGTGACCTCCAGGATGGACTCCACGATGCTCTGCATATTTTGGCAGACGTTGCCTGTTCCTTTGGCTGCTGACTTGTGAGGCGTCTCGACTGGGTAACTTGTAATTCGATACGTCTTTGATTGAGGGTCTCTAATTGGCCCACAGTCCTCCACATTAACAGATAACCAGTAGCAGAAGCAGCGCAAAGGTATAATTGTTTGTATTTCAGCATATCACGAAACGAATCAGCGAATTTTTCCGGTCTCTGCGAATCCCTTGAATTTACGGCACTCTAGGCTGGGCAAAATTTCATTATGTTTCATGTAGGGAAATTGTGTATGCGAATAGGTCCGTTTATCACTAGTGTTGTGTATCGAGCCGATGTGGCGTTCTACATAAAATTGATCCATAGCGTGTCTCAGCCTTAGTTTGGCAGTGTGCATTTAAATGGGAATTTACTCTCTTTCCAATTCACCTTTTATGCTATTAGCGCTGTCATTGTTTTGGTGTACTCTGTTGCCAGATATACGCCATAGATCGCGGAAGTTTTAGACAAAACGTTTATAATGTGCTGAAAATTTTTTCCCTTCAAAATATCTGAAAACATGGTATTTTGTAAAGGAAAATTTGGAATGAGACTTTTGGAAACAGCCTGCATTGTCATGTAGTGTTTCATAAAGCGAATCATCTGATAATATTTAATTTTTACTTGTAAGGAGACATAACTGAAAGTCGCCAGCATGGTTTCAACGGGTTTTGTCAACAATTTTTTAAATATTTTTTTAATATTAAAATATTTGACTCTGTTTGATCATTGCACATAATTTTATGGAATATTTTTGATAGAATTAGTGAATGACTGCTATAAATAGTTTCTCCTGTGAAATACAATTTGTGTTTAGCAATTAATTTTGTTTTCTTTTAGAATGACTACAATTGCAATGATACTGTCAATATACTCTTTTTTATGGTCTTAGAAAAATAAAGAAAAATATTTTTTTTCTAAAATTAAGCTAATTATAATCAACGAAGGCATACAAAATAAGTGTTTTTAATATAAACACGCTGGATAGTATCAATCTTGCAACAGTGGGCGCTAACATAGGAACGAGACACTATAGTGTATCGCTTTGTACGCGACGACTCCAGCGAAAATCATAAGCATTTCAGGACCCATGATCATTGACAGTCTCGCTTCTTCTAGAATAATGTCCTACTCACGTGTGTTCATTAATACATCTCACGTAAGCATACCTCTCTGTCGTTCACACACGTGTGTCGGTGGAGCGTTTCCACGGATGCGTCGGCTGGCCAGGGCATTGATGTCAAGTATGACTGATTTTCCGTAAATATTACTGATTTAGACTCAATTCGCGGAATTAGGGATTGTTATTTATTACAGAAAGAGAGAAACATAATGAAACTTCAGAAATTCCGTGTCGCTATCAATGTTTTATTTGATCAATCACGCGCATATTTTTGGTTGGCTGTCGACCACATATATAATATTGGTATAATCATGTCATCTTATTAAGAGTGCTCAAAAAATATTTTTTTTCCAAGGATATTCAAGAAGTGATGCTTGCATTACCAAATATTGTTAACGGTAGACGTAAAAATATTTTACATGAATATTAACCTTAATACTCATTTATTATTTTTTAGTTATATTTAAACGTTTGTAATTATTAAACCTTTTACTGGCTGAATTATTTCATTACTGTATAACAGTCTTAATTATTTTCTAGAGTCTAGTATTTGGCGTAAGCTAGAGGTACAGAAATTTCGTGCAGTTATGAAGTTGCAAGTTAGAATGCGAACTTTCACACTCTCGCACTGTGTTCATGATTGGACCGCAGTTACTTGTACAATTTGTGCACGCTCCTCTACGACCGTAAGCCAACGATGCCCCGCTAGGAGAGAAGTATGCGAATTAGGTACATTATATAAAAGGATAAAAATATTCTCGCTCAGAAATCAACCAATGGGAAAGCAATACATGCGGTGAGCTCGCATATGAATTTGAATTCCGCCCTGAGGCCAGACGAATCCACAAAATGCCCGGGTGTCTGATGGGTGTGTCTGGAAGTTGGCAGCGCCGCCAGGGTTGGCAGCATTGTTTTCGCCTGCAGTGGCGTCACGTCACCCGAAACCCCCCCCCCCCTCCCCGTCTCTTTCGTGTCTCCGGTGTCGGAAACAACGCGTTGCTTGTCGGCGTGACGTCACCTGTCGGGCGCAGCGACAGTTGGCGGCGCTGCGCTGGGAACAGCGCGGCTGCTATCGTGGGCGATGTTTCCTGAGTTGGCGGCGCTGCCCCGGCTGCGATAAGTGCCTGGCGTTAGCACCTGCGCTTTCACCCGTGCCCTGCATCGTGCAACGTGCGTCTGTTGGGTTGGCGTTCTGTGAAACCAGGAACGAGACACCCCAGGGTTGCCAGACGTACGACTATAGTCGTACATGTACGACTATTTCGTAGTTCGGTACGACGTACGTCTGAACATAGGGTCGTACACCTATTTGTACGACTATTTTGAAATTTTGGTGGTTAAGATGTTATGGTTAAATATTTTGGTCTCATAAACACAATATATGCAGTTCTAAAGAAGCCAAAATCGAAAATTGTAATGAAATCGATCTGAATGTTAATCCAATTCAAGAAACAATCGATAGCTTCATTATAATAGTTGAGAGGAATGACAACAGAATGCACATAAATCAATATCATATTGGATACATTATTAAAATATGTGTGATATTCTGTAAGTACCTATCATCTTTGGAACAGTACGAACAATTTAAGAATTTAACAGTTGTTTACATTGTTTGGTAAATATGAGTGACGCAGAAGATGGGCTAAGTTCGCCACCAAAAAAGGTGTGTATTCAGCAAAGTGCAGGTAAACACAGGGCTCAAAAATTTAGAAAAGAGTGGTTGTCTGAAACAGAATTTAAAGAGTGGCTGTTACCTGTACATGGAGACGAATACAAGGCTAAGTGTAAATTTTGTGGGATAACACTTGTTACCGAAATAAGTAACTTAAAGCGGCATGCAACCGGTGGGAAACATACAGCACTTAGAATGTCTGCTACTGTTAGACAAACATCGATTTCTAGATTTATTGCAGCACCTAAAGTTGATTTAGACAAAGAAGTTGCATCTGCTGAAATAAAACTTTCGGCATTCATTGCGGAGCACAATGTTGCTTTTTCTGTTGCAGACCATCTCACAGCTGTCATAAAAGATATCTTTTATGACCATAAAATTGCACAGAAATTGACTCTTAAACGAACAAAAACATGCAGTATTGTAAATAATGTAATAGCTGCCGATCATAAGGAGAAGTTGGCGAATAAATTAAAGAACACCAAATTCAGCATCCTTACAGATGAATCAACAGACATAGGGACAATAAAAATGTCGTGCATAGTGGTAAGGTACCATGATTTCCAGTCTGGAAGGATAGAGAGCAAATTCTGGGAACTAAGAGAAATTTTTGACTCTTCAAATAAAGTTGTGTGCGCCAGTGCAGAAAACCTGTTTCGTGGCTTGGTTGCTTCAATCACAGAGTTTGGAATTCCGTTGGAAAATGTGATCGGATTTGGAGCAGATGGATGTAATGTGATGATGGGTGAACATAATTCAGTATCATCTCGTCTCAAAGAAGCTTGTCCTGGGATCGTGGTGGTTAAGTGCATTTGTCATTCGGCACATCTGTGTGCTAGTGAAGCATGTAAAGTGCTTCCTCGGTCTTGTGAAGATATGGCTCGTGAAATATACAATTTCTTGAAGAGCAGTGCTAAACGACAGAGTGAGCTGAAAGAGTTTCAAAAATTTCTTGACATGGAACCTTTGAAAATGCTTCATCCCTCGCAGACCAGGTGGTTGTCTTTGGTGGCAGTTGTTCAACGCATTTTGGAGCAGTGGGATGCTTTGAAATTGTATTTTACAGACTGTTGGTTGTCACAGA
Organism: Bacillus rossius redtenbacheri; assembly: GCF_032445375.1. Lineage (NCBI taxonomy): Eukaryota > Metazoa > Arthropoda > Insecta > Phasmatodea > Bacillidae > Bacillus > Bacillus rossius. Next base: position 330,733,909 of record NC_086330.1, on the reverse strand, counting down.
GACTCTTAAGTGCAGAAAACATCTTCAATGCACTTCACGATCCTTTTTTGAAACTGTATTTCATGTTCCTTTCATGGGTTCTTCCGAAATTCACAAAATTCAACGAATTTTTCCAGACGAAGAATGTTGTTATTACAGAACTACATACCCAATTAAGAGATCTCTATACTGACATTCTCCTTAGTTTCATGAAAAGGGACTATGTCATGAAAACACCACTCGAGGAAGTCGATCCTGCCCTGGAGAAGTATCATCTTCCAGACACTGAGATGTATTTAGGAGTTAAAGTCCTGCAGCACATTGATAAACCAGAAATCACTTCCAAGCCCGATATTCGCTGTCATTTCTTTCACAGGTGTAGAACTTTCCTCACGGTGAGTTGAATCACTTGCAAGCCTCATTGTTATTTAATTTTAATTTTTGTAACTGAAATAATGATAAATGTTTGTCATACTTTTTCAGGTTGCTGCGCAAGAAATAAGAAAAAGATATAATATGAATGATCCGGTTCTGTCGAAACTTAGCTACCTGCAACCTAAAGCAGCTCTTTCACCAGTATTCAGGGTTAACTGCCCTTCCCTTCTTCCACTAGTAAAAGTAGTCCCAAGAATTGTTTCTTGTGATGATGATGCAATTTTACAGCGTCTTGATGATCAGTGGAGGGAGCTTCCATTTTCAAGGGCAAGGCTTCCAGAAGATATTGATGATGTAAACAGTCCTGACATTTTCTGGAATATGCTTCTGAAACCAAGCTGTGACACACAAGAAGCTCATTTCAAAGAATTGGCTACATTTGCACTTCATGTGCTTAGTCTCCCGCACTCTAATGCAGACTGTGAAAGAGTCTTCAGTCAGGTATGAAAATATATGCATCATAAATAACTATTTTGTTACCTACTGTTCTTATTTTAAAATTTGAGTTTTTGTTAACTGCAATATTGTTAGAAAAATATAGCATGTGTATTTACTTTACAGGTAAATCTAGTGAAAACCAAAGTACGAAATCGCCTCCTTCCAAAAACAGTGAACGGAGCTTTGCTTGCTTCCGAGTGTGTGAAGGAAAGTGGTACCTGTGCATTGTTTCGCCCTACAGCTGAAATGTTATCGCGCATGACATCAGCAAACTTGTATGCATCCAGTGCACCAGAAAACGATATTGTGGATATTCTCTTCGAAAAGGATGACTGAGTTGTTAAGAAAATTGTTTTTTTTTTTTTTTTTTTTAACTTAACATGTGTTAATTTTGGTGTAGTTTTTTTCCTTAGTGTAATTGTTTCCATGTAATTTTTTTCCTTCACGATTGTGTCATGCCAATAAAATACTACCAAAATGAATAGCAAAAAAATCGCCGGATAAAATAAAAGTTGGTACTCATTAACGTTTTATTTTAAAAATTATAGTATGTACGACTATTTGCTCCAATGTACGACTATTTCTAGTCTTCGGTACGACTTTTGGAATGTTGCAATCTGGCAACACTGAGACACCCCCATCAAACACAAATTATCCTGTTTGAACGCACCTGTTGCTTGCCAGCCCCGTGAGCTCTCGCTTTTCCGGGTTGGCTTATAGACGAAACGCATTTCGTATTTAGTAGACATTTCATGAACGAACCAGACAAACTTAAGGTTTTTAAACTATAACAAACTGTTCTCAAAAGTAGTTTCAGTGGTACCTGTTCCCCAACTGTCGTTTGAAAAGCAACACTCTGTGTTTGTACACCAACACTGTCGGACACATGAAATAGTTTACAAACACTATTGACGGGACAACAGTGGCAGGACGATAATGTAAATTGTTGGTACAACTTCTGAGAACTGTTAAATTTGAAACAAGTTACAGTTATCCGTACTAATATTATAAATGCGAATGTGTGTTTGTTTGTGTGTTTGTCCTTTCACGGATCGACATGATTTTTTGCATATAGATAGTTTATGGGCCGGAGAGTGACATAGACTGCACATAATATTTAAATTCCATTCCTAATAGGTTGAAAAAGAAGAAATTCATTTATATTATAGAAAATCATACGAGGTAGGCCATAGACCCAGTTAATTTGTGTCATTTCTGTATGTCCTCCACACGGATAATATGGTAAGGTCTGGTAACTTTCTATCCTTCTTGGCGAAACCCATCCGCTTAGTGAAGCTTGCGGCTGACAGTGAACTAAAGGCGCTAGTAACAATTTCGTTTAGAACTTCGCCAGTAGATGGGGTTGACTTGAATTTGTAACGCGCTGTCGTTTGTTGTGTCCGTCACGTCTTGCCTAGGGGTTACCTTCCTTCCTGCAAAATTAAGCTGAAGATTGTCGTCACGGCTTTGCTGATGCGTAGCCTTGATGCACCGAGATCGTGCAATCAACGGGACTTTAAAATTTCCCATTTTTCAAGTGGTTGTCCCACAGACTTGAAACTCGGTAGTGATGTTCCTTATATTATGACGTGTTTAGCCCGGGTAACGCCGGGCGCTTCAGCTAGTAAGACTATAATTTCAAGCTGCTGTTGTATTTTTGCGGGAAAATTTGTATGCTGTCTAGATTTCGACACACTGAATTTATGACTGTAACGCGTTTTTGTTTACTGGCATTGGATAGGCGAGAAAAGCTATTTCTGCTGCACTCCACTGGGCTTTTGTGCGTGTGTGTGTGTTAGAGAGTTTGATGTACTGTTGAACGTCATATACGCTCCGAAAATAACTCCCGTTGAAAGTGTTTCATCAGACCATAGGAGCAAGCATGAGATACGGTTTATTTGAAATCCAGTTTGGAAGCATTTTCGCGAAATAGAACTCTCTCAACCACGTAATTAATATTTGTGTGTTTGAAGGTAGTAATTGTTGGTTATGTTAAAAGTGTATATATAGCCTACATTATTATTCGCAATTAACTGTGTTACTTGGTTTATACATATATTTTTTACAATTATTTTGAAAAATTGTTGTGTGGATGACTTTATTCCGTGGCTTGGATTAAATCGCTCTCAATTTAGAAGTTAACAAGTAATTAGCAAAATTTTCGTCCTATATAATAATGATTGCGAATTTTGAGATATAAATTGACAATATATTAATATTATATAATATTATCATTAATATATTAATATTAACAATAATGTGAGATATTAATATTAATAATATTTTGATTTATTTGTAAAGTACTGGTGAACTACCGCACTTGTGTGTTGTGACAATTACAAAAGAAGTGAACGATAATTGCATCCGAATTGAAGCATACTAGATCAACAATTACGAACCGACTGCTTCGACATAATACAGTTCATAGTTTATGTGTGTAGGTGTGTGTGTGTGTTTGGAGGGGCAAGGACGTTTATGAAACGACAACCAAGTCTTTAAATGGCTCTATCATGCGTCTATAGAGATAAAGCTTATAGGTTGTATAACATACCGTAATGGCATACACGGTTCGGTTAAGGGTGGTTTTATCGGCGATTGGTCGAACGCGTCTGATCCACGTGATAGCTTGCTCGGAGATAACGCCCATAAACCACTTGCCCCATGAAACACACATACGCCTGCGGATGGTACAGCGAAGAGGATGTTTTCTATTCCTACAGCTTCTTCCTTCTCTTGACTACTGCGTTCAAATAATTTAATACAATTTCTTGGACACACGCCATTGCAGTAGAGTATGTACAAGAAATGGTATTAAATCAAAATAATTAATTTCTTGAATCATTCAGTACGATCAAATAGCTCATCTTACTTAAATACTGGAACATCACATAATTACTTCACAGTTATTTTAAAACATCCAAAGATTAATTATACTTAATATCTCACATTTTCGCCTATATAATGGTGTCTCAAAATTCACAAACATGATATATATATATATCACGAAAATTTTGCTAAGTACTCATTAAATTCTAAATTGAGAGCGATTAAATCCAAGCCACGGAATTATACGATCACCTCCAAAAATATTTTGCAAAATAATTGTAAATATAATATGTATAAACCAATAATCACAGTTAACTGCTAATTATAATGTAGGCTATATACTTTTACACATTTCCCTACTCAAATTACAATTTTGGTTTTGGATGATTTCACGAAGAATCCTGAAGTCATGTGTACCAAATAAGCTTACATCATTTTTGTAATATGAATAAACTGTTATATTGGGAAAGTAATAATAATTTTAAGGATGCAGCTATATAAATATAGGGATAGTTCCTTTTTCTCCACAAATAGGCTCATTCTTAGCAACTTGTGTAAAAACTGAAAGACTTTTGCATTCCTTACAGTATTTTTATGTAAATTTTAACGTGCTCGGAAATATTAAAAATATGATCCAGGCTTGCGTGATTTACTTTCGATTCTTAGGAACAAAAAAAAGCGCCTTGGATGTGATCTTTCAAGACTTTTCACGTGTTCTGAACTTTCACCCGGTGATTACAGGTCACGCTCACCAAAGTCACGAAAATACCCCCAAAAAATAGTAATGGTGCGGAAGTCACGAAACTATAATTTACAGCAACCGTTTGACGCTGTACGTGGAATATAAATATTTGCTAACTGTCCACTTTATCATGTAGAAATTACCTCTGAAAAGGTTTTAGGTTTTTAACTTAAAAATCGGTAATGTTCTGACGAATAGTAGGTGTTAAATTTTGATGAGGTAAGTAAGTAAAAATTTTTACTTATATGTCGTGCTAAGTCCAGAAATAGTTTCACCAATTATTTGTAGACACAACGATTATATTGCAAAACCTTACAACGTAGTAAAAATCGAATTTCCAACTGAACATTCTACAGGTACCCGCGCTGTTTAAATCTGCTTAGGTTACCTAAGTGACGGCTGTTTACTTAAAGTGCTTACTAAAATGTTTTATCTCTAAATGTATTTATCAGGAATTAGAAGCGACTAAACCGTTGTTTCCAATATACCGACTCTTGGTAGCACAGCAAAGACTTGCAGTACATATGAGCCGTGTTTTCTACGCCCAAAAATGATACAGTCGTACGTTGGAATTCCCATAGTTGCACAATGTACGACGGAAAGACTGCCCGCTACTAAAGAGCATTGCCATTGCACTGTATTAACTCTTTCTTTGCCGGAACAATTTATTACAACAGCAAAAAAATACTTTTTTTTTTCCAATTTTAACCACTGCAAAGATGTTTAAAATATATATTATCAGTAAAACAAGATTGCGTTGTTATTAAACGAGTGCAACCATCAATTTGAAGAGTGTTTTGTTTTACAATCTAAAGTATTGCAATCACAAATATATTTCTTGTAGTATTAACAAACTGTTTCTGGGTGAAGGTTTTTTCCCTATGTATTTATATTGTCTTTCTTACCACAGCGACACCTCGTTTCAATTGGTTTACTATATAAGTATTGTTAGCAACAGCCATATGTTTGTTTGGTAAGCCTATTATATTTGATTGAATATTAGGTTAATTTAATAAAAAAAATCAAGTTGTAAACAAAATATTTACGCTCCAACGAGCGTCGTACTTACCCAACCTTCTTTCTTTCTTTTTTCCCCCCCGCTATTTTATTTGATGTTTCATTCAAGCCGATTTTTTTAAGCCATAGAAAATATAGTCGATTATTCAATAATATGACTTTATTTTGTTTTTATTGTCCATATTAATGCGCGCAGTTATACTGGAAAGCAATTCAAGTCACAAATGGTTAATACACAGTGATATTGAATTATTTACTTTTAAAATTAATAAGGGAGATTAGAGACATTATTTTAAAACAATTAATGAGTTTCCAAAGCAAAAACTGACTTCAAGAAACCTGATAATTTTCAATCGCGATTTTCTCAAAACTACGATTTTGGACTTAACCCCTTTTACGCAACAAACACAGAAATAACCTATTCGAGGTACTGGGACAACACAATGCATAAATGCCCGGGGTTAAGAATACGAACCCGGTATAACTACGAACACTATTTTGTAGTTGTACAGTTGTTTTCATGCAAATGTAACAATTTTACAAATCTCTGTAATTTTACATGAATATTTCTGTTCCATTTACAAAAAATAAACCGCAGTGTGGGCAGATCTCGGACCGCGCGCGACTAGCGACAGGCATTGCGCATGGGAAGCAGCAAGGCGCGATGGAGGCTCGTTGGCAGATGTGCGCCCCTCTTGGTTGCAGTCGTCCAATCTGATGGTAATATATTTTTTTTCATGAAAAAAAAGAAGAAGGGGTTGAAAAAGGGTGGGCATGAGGGTTGTCCGATGGAGAGACACGCAAACTCGAACATGCTGACACGCTCACACGTGAGTATAGACAGAATGTATAGACAGAATGAAAAGTGTGTGCTTGAAGTCCGCGCGCGACAGAAAGTGAAACTTCTTGCTTATTACATCATTAGATATAAGAAAAATAATTCTCTTCGGCTAAGGTCGCAAGTAAAAAAAATTAATATCCAAGTGTGCAGGCGCAAAATTCTGCCAGTGCGCAAGTATGCGAGTATGCAAATATGCAAGCATGTGAGTATGCAAGTGTGCACATTCAAGTACATATGCAAGTGAGCAAGTTTAAAAGCATGCAAGTGTTGAAAGTATGCTGCGTCATTTCTACCTCTCCCCTGCCGTCTCCACCTACATCTACCGTTCCCCCACCACTTACCTAGCTATTCCCCTCATGCGATCGGAATTTTCGTAACCCTCGAAAATTGTAGCCCCCTCAGCAAAGACGTTTCTCTTAAAAAAATTATGATAAATTTGCGGATAAAATTCGTAGTGGGCAAGAATTCAGGCACTTTTAACTTTTTTTGCTGCATGTCAAATCGGGACACAGTTTATCAGAAAGACTCTGAGCAAATGTAATCAAAAGAAGTATAGCATGACAAACATCCAAGTGAACAGGGCTCGCAAGTGAGTGAGCAGAGGACGTTTTCCCAAGTATGTAAATATTGTGGCGTATATCCTAGAGGTAACTGAACAAGCGAATTTTCCCAGTTCCTACTACGTATGAGAGATATCCATCCTCAACCAGTGGTGTACGCAAGAGGGGGTGTGTGTGTGGGGGGGGGGGGGGAATATGGGGAATATCTCCCCTTCCCACTTCCGAAATTTTAAGAAATCTTAAGGAATCTATAACCCCCACCAACAAAAAAGGAAACAATTCGAAAGCAAACAGCAGGCAAATGTAATGAAATTCGGTGTCCGCTTCTCTCAACAGAATATTGTTTTGTTATCATGGGAAAGAGTTGCAAGGTCGAAGCGGAAGATAACACAAGTTCCAAACTCGTATGAGCTTCATATTCTGGGACTAGAATCATTCGCGGATTCTATCGCTTCTACAGAATGGATACTGAAGTCTTCTATGTGCACAGGTAAATGTGACTTGCTCGCTGGCTTCTGATTTGAGAGATATTTTAATCTGAGGAGGGGTTGTTCGTGATTCGATACTTAACTGGTGCAGAGTTACTCATTGGCTATCAGTCCTCCGCTTGAACTGTTGGTCAATCGCAAGGGCCGGCTATCGCGAAATGAAATCCCGAAGAATTTTTCCGTTCTCTTGTTATGTGTTACTGATTCATCCAGTTTGCGGTAGTACTATTTTTTTTATACGTGTATTGCATCTGGCGCTGAATTTTAACTTTTTTTTTTTTGTAAATGGAACAGGAATATTCAATTAAAATTACAAATCTTATAAATTTGTACATATTCATGGAAACAACTGTATCACAACAACATAGTGTTCGCATAAATACGGGGTTCGGATTCTTACCCAGGCATTTATGTTTTGTGTTGTCCAACTGCCGTAATAGTAAAAGTTATTTTTAAACCGTTCCCCGAATACATTTCCAGTATTAACTGCGCACATAATAAGCATGACACGACAAAATAAAGTCGAATTGTGGAATAGTCTATTATCTTTTCCATGGTTTCAAAAAATGTACTTCAATAAAACTTCGATTAAAATATGAAATTTAACACCAATATTCGTAAAAAAAATTCTCGAAAAACTTATTTTACGTATGCGAAAATAACCATAATCATGTGTTGTATAAAGTTAAAATATATATTTTTTGTAGTACTACAAACTATTTCTTGGCGACTGGTTTCCAAACGAATCTTCTGCAAAGGTGCACTAGTGTTGGTTATATCGAAGATAAGAAACAAAGCAACTAAAAGCTTCGTTGCCTCGCATGTTAATGCATGAATATCATTTTGCTGGAGAATTATTTTGACCTGCTGTAAAGAGACTCCTTAATTTGCAGAATTCAGAGGCCAAACAAAAAGCAGTCTCGTTGCATATACTTCCAGGAAATGCAGTGGACCCTTCGCTTGTCTCCGCTCTCACAGGGCTGCAGTACTGTATGCTTCATGCAAACAACGAGGTTCATAGAGAATTTTGCATGATGCACGGGTTGCATTATGCAGTGGGTTACACTGGAGCCATGACCAGAAGTGCATCGCTTCGTTGCTGTGATTACAAACGGAATACTTAAGTTGGATACCAGATAGTCGCCCTTACGAACACGTCTTCTTCCGAGCGACTAACAACTGTACCGTGGCATTTGTCTGGTGTATTTTTAGGATAGTAATTCGATTATTATGCCTTCCAGAAAATTCGCGTTATTTTTCTGGTACCAGCCTAAATTCCAAACAGGTTATTGTTTCTTATTGCGTATCCAGTTGTATTTTGACATAAAGTATTAAAATAACGAAAGTAATTGTATGCGTTCGTGATGAAAAGCTGTATAATTAATTACCCAAATGTATTTGATTTTGAAAATACGAGGTATAAAACTTCGAGGGACATTGTTTAAGGGGAGCAATTGTTATGTGTAACATATTCAATTGTATTTTAACGTAAAATATAAAAATAATGTGAGCAGTTAAATGTAATTTTGATGCGTAACTGTATTGTAATAAAATATATTGATTTTGAAAATATGAGTTATAAAACTTTGATAAATACGGGATACGCAATAAGGAACAATTACCTCTACACACACACATTCCTAAATAAGTCGAGTTATATTGTACATTGGCTGCTGTCACATATTACGTTCCGTACGTCAGCATGTGATTGGTCATTATGTATGTAAAATACAAATAATAAAGAGTTTCACAGTTCATACATATGGTTGTACAATTCTTCCTTATGCTCTTATACAAGAAAACAATTTTCTACCTTTTTTTTTCTGGGAGTAATAAACACGTTAAAATTTGCGATGTCACACTCTAACGTAAGTCGCTTATTGTCCGTCGGTTCACAGCAGTCGCGGCGAAGTCCGTACCCGTCGTCATTGCTACAACCTTGGCGATGACGTCACCTCTCTGAGACAGCGGATGTCGTAACTGATTCTGCCCTGCATTGCGGGAAGACTCCTCGCAAAGGCCAAGGTCGCACTTAAACAACGGCTCCGCCCGCCTTTTCCGTTTAACGTCAAGTGACGAGATTGGATGTTTCAAAAAGTTAAACATTTCCTGCTGCACGCAAGTCACTTCTTTTTCTGAAACGTCCGTCTGTTTTCAAAAACACTCCTTTTAAAGGTTAATATGTATATATATGAACGGTATGTAGTGCTACAGTTATTTTCTGGATTAATTTCACTCCAGGCTAGACTCAACTCGCCTATACTTAATCAAGCATTTATTGGTCGACAGTAATGTCACATCGTTTGACAAGTTACATGTCATTAGGTAACCACGTCTTATCCTTCTTGACTATAACTGGCTCAAGGTCGTGAAGGGCGTGTCAAGAGCACTCTAGTCCAACCATCAACGTGAATATGCTTCGAGTCTACTTTAATATCCTATGAATCTGAGAAATAATCGTGGCCTTATCCATAGTGAAGCACTTGCTAGTATCCACATTGCGCTTAGGTAGAGCGTGGAAAAATTCGCATGTTCATTTCGCGATGTGCTGAAATTCAAACACATATAGTCTCGTACTGGTTCTGCTATTGGCTGGCTCACAGTTTATCGGGAGGACTCTGGGCCAATGTGAAAACCTTAACCAAAAAAAGCATCGAATCACAGGCTACCCAGTCACAAGTCAGCAGCAAATGAATGAACAGGTGGCGTTTGCCCGGATGTTCAGAGGATCGTGGAGGCTATTCTAGAGGTCATTGAAACCGCGAATTTTTCTGGTCTCTAGCGGTTAATGTTTCGAAGGGCGTCTTCTCGGCATGCCGTTCACATCAGGCGTCACCTGGCATTGTCATCAGTAGCACGGGGACCCCTTATCGCCGCGGTAGCTGGTGTCCCATTGTTCGAACCCGAGGGAGCGGCTGTATGAGGCTTGTGGACGAGACAGGCCTGTTTGATGTCAAGAACTAGCTGCCGCGCGGGTATGAACCAAAACCGACCAGATAAGCCTCAGTGGTGCAGCTGTTACAACTTGCGTCCACGAACGAAAAATGTCACCCGTACGCTCTACTCGTTAAGTTGATGTTTGGACACCGATTATTTAATTTTTTTTATTTTTTATGCTGGTGTCGCAAAATGCGTTCCCGTCACCGGGGCTAAAACTCCCGCGTGGTTGTTTGGCTGGGTATTCTTTCGACCTCTTTCTTAGAGTGCAAAATGCAGGTCTCTCAAGATGTTCGAAGAAAAGTGACCAAAACCGAACATGTAAACATTTTATGTGGAAGAAATCACCGAGAAATTCGCGCGTTCATTTCGCGATAGGCCAAAAATTAAAATACTTGTAGTTATGCGCTGATTCTGCTATTTGCTTACAGTTTATCTAGAAGATTCAGGACCAATATCAACTAAAGAAGCATAGAATCGTTGGCTATCCAGTGGAGATGTCTCACAAGTCCGCAGGCAATGAACGGGTGGCGTTTTTCCGGGTAAGCAAATGATTGTGAAAGGCATCGTAGAGGTCATGTAACCGACGGTTTTTTACACTTCCTGCACATAGTGTGCAGCCGACCTAAGACGGTGCTCATATGCCGTTCAGGGGCCCGTCTAGCCGGGGTGTATCTGTGTTAGTGAGACGGGATGTTAAGCGCGAAGCTCGCTGGTTATTCTGTCGCGGTATCGCCTCTAAGAGCAAGGCTGTGAACTGGCGCGTAGTCTTCTCGTCGTTCATAGGACAACTGTAAAATTTTAGCGGTGAACGTAACATAGTACGGCATAGAAATAAAAATAAATTTGCAATACATGGTCCTTAAGTGCGTTCAAGAATCTGTACCGGTTGTTTTACGCCTAAAAATTTTCTCTGAAAACACGCTTATTAGACATTTTAACTCTTCAAAAAATACAGTTTAAAAACTTAATCCGAAATCAGAAGTACTTTCCGGCTTCGGTGAACTCTTACATGCTTTTCGTAAGCAGACCTCACTCGGATATCTTGAGTAGTTTTGAAATCGCGTTGTTCTTCCTGAAGCTCTGCGCACCGTGTGTGTGCCTGGGCAGACGGTGCCCATAATAGTGCGCGTCGTGTGATTGTCTTAAAATTCGACGGTTCTCGAAAGTAGTTCCAGTGGCACCCGTTTCCGCACTTTCACTTGCAAAGCTTCACACGGTGAATGCTTACGAAACACACGCAACCACACGAGGTTGTTTGCAGGTCTCTAGAGACGTGCGACATTCGCGGTATTTTCTTTGGAGACAGGCTCTCAAATATCTGTAGGATTCGCAAGAGTTGCGGAAAAATAGGGGGGGGGGGGGCTGCAGCCCGAGGTTTTTGCGCGTGGGGTTAACCAACATGTCTTCTCTGAATACGGTGCTTGCATGTTGTATATCTATTGTAGAGACCTGCAAAATTCGCGGATTTATTAGTGATATGCTACAATTCAAATAATTATACCTTAGCGCTGCTTCTGCAATTGGCTCACTGTTAATCTGGAGTAATGAAGGCCAATTAGAGACCCTCGCTCAAAGAAGTGTCGAATCACAGACACTCGGTCGAGACGACTCACAAGTCAGCAGCCAATGAACAGGTGGCATTTGCCCGAGTGTGTAGAGTGTAGTAGAGTCTATCCTGGAGGTCATTGAATCCGCGAATTTTGCAGGTCTCTACGCTATTGACCGTAATTTGACCTATATGCATACAATGAGCACAAAATATTCAAAATATGCAGAACGTTTTCCATAAACTATAGCTTTAATATTATTATGTTTATCAACCCCTTTTCATAGTCACAATTTTGCAAGCGCAAGCGGATCAGTGAGCCCCCACAGTGAGGGGCTCCTTAATTCCGGAGCCGGGCCGCCGGCGCCCACCCGTTTTCCCCTCTGGGTTCCAAGTCAATGCTAGAATGAATACCGCTATTCAGTTGGGTGGCATTCTCGGCTCATTGGCAGTTGGATTTTCCCTGAAGGGCAAGACACCAATAACAACATTGCAAAGTAGTAAGTACAGCCCAATCATATGCCGACCGGACTGAACTTAAAAGTGCCAGCAGCTGATGGCTAGAGACCTGCAAAATTCGCGGATTCATTCGGTGATAGGCTTGAATTCAATCGCATATACCTCTTAGATAATTTTGCTATTGGCTTACTGTTCATCTGGACGAATCTCAACCAGTTATAAACCCTCAACCAAAGAAGGATCGAATCACAGACAAACCAGCTGAGACGACTTACAAGTCGGCAGCCAATGAACTTGCGTTATTTGCCCGAGTGTGCGGGGATATGTGCAGTCTATCCTGAAGGCCATAGAAACCGCGAATTTTGCAGGTCTCTACTTATGGCCTATTTTATTTCGACTTATTTAGGTACAGAGGCGTGGAGTTCATGCTAGCACAAGGAAATAACGCAACTTTGTAGATCTGTGCTAAACACTGGAACCAAGCTAACTTTTGCGAAACGATTTCGAGACCAACAGTTTGCTAAAATATATATATATATATAAAATAGATTGTATTTCGTGATTTGTTGAATTTCTTTTATACACGTGTCCACTGTCAGTCCACGAATCACAGCAATTCAATGCGGGAGCAAAAGCGTGCTGAGTTGCCTGGTCAAATGGCTTCTCTTTCAGACGGCCGCCAATCACAAGGAAGGAGCCGCTGGCGCGGGCATATCTCATTGCAATGAATAGGCGTACATATTTTTTTTTCTCACTAAAACTACCTCTCCCACAAATCACTGATTATCCCGTAGAGACCTGCAAAATTCACGGATTCATTGGCCTCTAGGATAGACTCCACAGTCCTTTAAATACTCCCGGAAATGACACCTGTTAATTGGCTACTGACGCGTGAGACGTCCCAACTAGGCTGTCCGTAATTCGGCACTTTCTTGGTTTGGTGTTTCCCAATTTCCATTGGCTCACAGTTCCCCGGATAAAATGTGGGCCAATCGCAAAAGCGGTACGAAGGTATAGTTGTTTTGATGCTAGCCTATCGCGAAATGAATCAGCGAATTTTGCATGCCTCTATGTGATTAAACAACGGCAGAAAGATGCGTGGACCATTGGTGCTACGGTTCGGAACAGCCGAATCAGAGGCAAGAGACGTGGCTCGGACTATACCAGTCGTCCCCACAAGGAAGTACACGGGCGGGCGCGAGATGAGTCATCGCGGTTTCACACGTGCGCCGACGACGGCGCGTGTCTCCGGGACCGCGGTGCCGGACGTGCGAGCGTTGCGTTGCGAGTGCCGCTACCTATAGCGCATCGCATCCTTGGATATCTCTTCCCAATACACAATGTGTAGAGACACGGAAATTTCGCGCATTCATTAAGTCTCGAGTTAGAATGCAAAACTTCACGCACTCGCACTGTGTTCATGATTGGACTCCAGTTATTTGGACACGCCTCTTTACGTCCGTAAGCCAACGATGCCCAGCTAGGAGAAGAAGTAAGCGAATCAGGTAGTGCCAGCTAACAGTGACAAAAGTGTTCTCGCTAAGAAATCAACCAATTGGAAAGCAAACATGGGTTGAGCACACCTATGAATTTGTATTCTGCCCTGTGGCCAGACGAAACTGCGAAATTCCCGGGTCTCTAACAATATCATATGTATTCTGCTATTAGCGCTGTCCTTGTTTCGGTGTGCTCTGTTGCACCATATAAAGCCGTAGAACGGGGAAAAAAAAAAAAAAAAAAAAAAAAAATTCAGACAGAACTTTGCAATGCAATGAAAATTTTTTTAATGTACTTATCGGAAAATTGTATTTTTAAGGTAAAATTTGGCGTGAGAGTCGTGTAGGTAAATTTTTCTGATGTATTTCATCGAGAGCATCGTCTGATAATTTCCATTTTTTATTATTATTTCTAAGGAGATGTATATAATTGAAAGACGCCCTATTGGTTACAGCCGTTTTTGTTAACATTTTGTTTAAATCATTTAATGTTAAGAAATTTGGTTCATTTCAGCATTGCAAATACACTCATGGAATGCCTTGCTATTAATATCGACTGTTATTTAAATAGTTTCCCCTGTGAAATAATAATTGGTGTTTAGCATTTAATTTTTTTTCTGTCAGAATAACTAAAACTGTAATAATATTGTCCTTTGACACTATTTTATGGTATTAGGAAAATCGAAAAAAATTAAAATTAAAAAATATATATTAAAATTATTATGATTAACTATGGTTTACAAAATAAGACTTTTAATTTTAACAATATAGGTAGTAAGTATCAATATGGCAAAAGTGTTCGTTATTTACTCTGTTCTGCAATCTAAGCGTGAAACAAACTATAGCTCTGCGTACCGTGTTATGGCACGATGGCGTACCGTTTTTACAGATGTCTTATCGTTAAAGATGATTTATCGATGTGTCCATATTTGCAACGTGTATTTCCTTATTGAATGTTATCAGCGAAAGAAGCTCGTTTAGCTCTCAACTTAGTCTACAAGGAGTCATCTACTGCAAAATAGAACGTCTGTGATTCTCCGTAAAATAAATACTTGTAACAACATTTAAGCCAATCACAAGAGTAAGAAGTCTATCTTGGCACATAAAATTTTTGCGATATATCTTTATCCATAATCTGTCGTCATTGCTTGACTGCTTAGTGAATATAACAGTGCAACAGATGTGTTTTTTGTTATAAGAAATTTTAGTTATTTAATTTTCTTGTTATTGCTGTTGTTTGGGTGTCTCAAGTTGCCTCAGTTGATATTTACTAGGCTTAAGTATTATGCTGTAGCTTTCGTGACTTTGAAAATCTCGAAAATAACTTTTAGAACACTGTAATATTTGTTGTAAATGGAACAGGAATTTTCACGTAAAATTACAGTTACCGTATATGTAAATTTGTAAATTCACATAAAAACAACTGTAGTATCACTACAAAACAGTATTCGTATTTATACTGGGTTCGGATTCTTACAGGGGCATCATTTATGCTTTGTGTCGTCCCAGAAACTCAAATAGTTAAAAGTTATTTGTTAACCGTTTCCTGAATAGTTTTCCAGTATTAACTGCGCACAATAAAACTGCGCACGACAAAACAAAATAAATTCAAGTTTGCGAATATTTTGATTAACTTATCCGTGATTTAAAAAAAAAGATGCTTGAATGGAACATCAATTAAAATTAAAAATTATGTGCCAATTTTCGTAATAAATACTCATTATTACCTCGAAAAAGTTTTCGTATATGCACACTATTTCTTGGCAATTGTTTTCCAAAGGAATCTTCTGTAAAAGTACAGAATTTTTTTTTTCTGTGCCCATATCTGGGTAGAAACAACAGCAAATGGGAGTAACGACAGCAGAATGACGTGGCCAACTCGGCCCCGAAGCCCCACCTCTCTGGACGAGGCTGGCGGGAGCGTGACGGGACTGGCGGGAGCGTGACGGGACTGCACGACGCCTCACGGCCCCCCCCCCCCCTCCCGTGAGGCACGCGGCAGGCAGCCACACGCCGTGGCGAGGCGGGGTCCTCGCGTGTTCAGTTTGGAACACCGCCGAAGTTCACAGTCAGGTTACCGACTTGGCAACCAAGAATTCACGTCAAACAACCCAAGTATTCTTCCCACACTGTTAGAAATCAGTAGAGACCGGAAAAATTTGCGAATTCATTTCGCAAATACAACTAGTTATACCTCATTGCTGTCTCTGCTATTGTCTCACAACTCATCTGGATGACTCTGGGCCAATGAGAAATACCCTACCAAAGCTTTATCGAATCACAGGCTGCTACGTTGGGACGTCTCACAAGACAGCAGCCAATGAGTGGGTGACATTTGACCTAGTGTACGTAGAACTATGGAGTTCATCCTGCAGGTCATTGAACCCGCGAATTTTTCCGGTCCCTAGCAATCAGTCAATCTACGGACTTTTCAACGAAGATTCCACCCGAAATGAAAACGAAGAGTTCTTCGTGATTGCAGATTACTGGATCTTCGTAGAAACCACACCGTGTTTCGCCTAAAGAACTCTGGTATTTTCTTAAGAACAGGGTAAACACATACATGGATGAGATAACAAGTGTTTCTGTAGCAGTATAAACAAGATTTGAATGCTTTGCTTCTACACCAAGATTATTCTTGTGGATTCATGTTCAAAGTTAGTGAACTTAGAACCCGTAAATTTGCGAAGATCAGGGCCGGCGCGTTCATATAGGCGAACTAGGCAACCGCCTAGTGCGCCTAGTAGCTGGGGGCGGCGCAGCACGACACATAACAGCTGATATAATATGTTTAACGATTATTGCAACTAGATGAAAATTGATTTTTTTAACAGTTTGGAATGTTTATATTGATATAAGTATTTATTTAAAGTCCACGGTGACCTGTTTATGATTTGTAATAAGTAAAAAAGAAAAAAAAAATCCTGCTTACATTTGATTGTTGGCAGAATATTAGGCTTACGTGATGTATTTTGAGGCATGGTCAATTTTTTTTTGGGGTGTCCTGCCCGGGGGGGGGGGGGGGGGGGCAATAAAGTTTTTTCGTCTAGGGCGCCAATTTACCTTGCACCGGCCCTGGCGAAGATGCTGATATATTTAACGAAGATTGAACATTAAGTAACCAGCGTTCTTCGCAAATTAAAGTTGAAAATTTTTTAACAGTGTAGTGGTTCCAGATAACTGGATCTCTTCGTAGAAACTTCGCCAGGTTCCGGCTTGTTCTCGTATGTTCCGTTTTAAACAGTTTAGAAATGCTGGTGGAAGGAAGGAGATGGGTCTTACACGCGGTGTTTTTTTATACTTATCATTTAACTGGGTTTCCGCATTCTCGAAATACAGGGTATTTACTTTAAAACCTGGAAAAGTCATGGAACTTCCTCAGTGATGGTCATGCGAAGGAGAAATGTCATGCTCTGTTATGCCAGCTCCCAGACTTTGAACGCGTTTTTTTTTTCATTGTGTTTTAGTGCATAGTCGTTAAGACTGTAAAATGGCGCATGCAAGGTTCTCTTTTAACTGGACCAGATGTAGTGATGGTGGAGGCTGTATTATCTTTATTTCTTTAAGAAAATTGACAAATACGAAATTTGTAATTTCCGTCATGGAAAAGTAAGGGAAATGTCCACAAATTTGTGTGGCCATCCTTTATCAAGGGATGTCCCTCAAAAGTTTTCCTGGTAACCCTCGTGGATTTTATAGTTCATCCCAAATTTTTGTCATCGGACTTTTACTGTGTTATTTACGATCTGTGAAATTTCACGTAATTAATCATTATAAAGAACACTATCGCGTCTTTTTACTGCTTTTAAACACCACATAGTAAATATATTGTAAGAAATTTGCGAAGAAACGCAAATTGCAACAGAACTGTCGAGCTAAATCTACAGGATTAGCCTCTACCAGTGCTACCAATTAATACGGATTTTCAGTTATTATCACTGATTTAGATGTACAGTTACAAAATTACTTAATTTTATTTATGCATTGCGGAAACATAGAAACTTGATGACATATTGACTGCATATGTAAAAAAAAACAATACTTTGTTTTATAAAATGCCGTTTGGTTTGATCCACTTTAGCTTATTGGGTGTGATAAATAAACAAAGTCCCCCTCCCTAGGATAATCAAGAAACAAATCCTTCAGAGGTTGCAGTATCAAAAATATAAGTCCTGATATATATTTTAGTTTTTTTAATTACATTGCTTTTAACCTGTGCATTTAAAAAAACTATTTAATGGATGGTTTAACACATTACCGTATAAGCTTGTCAACTCTGTTGTATAATCTAGTATTAGGTGTAACCTTCTTCGCGTTTGCTTTACGTGTGTTTTATTGCATGCATAAACATGACCACTCATGAGCTGGCGTGTCTGTGAGTTGGCAGCGCTGCCTCTTAAACCAGGCTAATGTTATAAACACTTAAATAACCAGCATAACGCGTGGGACCAAACAGTGAACAGTCTTTGGTGGTTTTTCTTAATATTTCAAAATACTTATCTTCTTAGTTATTTTTCAAAGTAGATACCAGTATATTTACGAAGATATCAGTATACTTATTTATGAATGTACCTGGATAATTTGTAACTGTAGCTCTTGTACTTTCTTAATGACGAATTTAGCTTATGTAGTTACATAAAAGAGTTTATGTTACAAGCCAAATATTAACGTCAAATAAAACAAACATATGTGAAAGAAAATTTTTCTAGCAATAATCATATCATGGTCGAACGAACAAAAAAAAGTGAGCTAGTCTTTAATTTCTCATCAGAGATGTGTAACAACCATCCTCTTTAACGAGCAAATTAATGTATTCTCATGTTCCAAATACACTTATAATACAAAACTCGGACACGAAATTTAACGAATACTTAAAAATAACGTGGAAAATGTTAAATATGCGCAAAATGTGTTTTCAAATAAATTTCTGGTCGCGAATCACATGTAGTTTCCTCACCCGCCGCTAGAATTCGCTGTAGGAGCAGCTACCTTGTCTATCGAATCATTAGATTTGCAGAGCGAACGGTTAAATTGTATAATAAAACCGCTCCCATAAAAGCAAACAAAACTCGAAAAAAAAAAAAAACTATACCCCGGCTTTGGATCTGATTTTCGGCAACAAATTTTATTAACATATTGCCCATCTTGTTAAAATTCACCAACCAGTTATTACTTAAAATTTCTCTTTGACTTTGTTATATTTGGTTCGCGCCATCCACTACAGATGGCAGCACTATGGTTTCACATTTCCGTTCCTTGCGACTTCCGTTACATTCACGAAATTACTCCTACCACATACCGTACACCAAGAGCTAAGTTGTTGCACATAAAAAAGTTTACATTTTTTCTTTTGTTATAAACAAGTACTTTTATATTCTGGGCCATATAAGTTGTCTGAAATCTGACAGGTGTATCACTTCATCAGGCAATAGTATTTGTAAACAAGTTCATGTTGTTGTCAGTGTTCAAAAACAAACATTATGTAAATGGAATATTATTACCACTGCGGGACTCTCGTATACAGGGAAATTGAGAATATGTAAGTAAAAAACTGCAAAACCGTAGGCAAACAGTAATTTTTCATACAACATAAAATCTTGATGTTCTTTAAACCGAATGTATTTAAATAATAAAATATGTGCCATTAATATAGTTTTTTTTGTGTGTTTTGCTAACATTAATTAAATATAAGTTATACAAACAGGTATGTATTATTTTGAAGCACAGTCAAATATCTACCAGAGGCTTTCGCATTATTACAATCGACATTGATGTCTAAAAATTCAATTAAAAAAGTTCTACGCTGCTAGTATTAATAAGTTATGTAGTGTTCACGGAAATGACAACAGTGTAGACTGTATATTGTGCAAAAATCATTATTTTGTAGTAAGTTTGGCTTGTTATGCATGTTCTATGAAACGTATTTTGATAGTATTTTCTATTGTAGTATATATTTTATATTGCCAGATAGTCCAATGCGACAGGAAAAAGCTGTTAGCTGGGACAGGGAAATCAGGGGAAACACATGGGAACTGGCTGATATAAGAGTGTAGGAACCCTGCACTGGCCGTAATTGTTTTTGTTTTTTTTTTTGTAAATGGAACAGAAATATTCATGTAAATTACAGATATGTGTAAATCTGTACATTTACGTGAAAACAACTGAATCACTACAAAATAGAGTTAGCAGTAATGCTGGGTTCGGATTTTTTACCCGGGCATTTATGCCTTGTGTTTTCCCAGCACCTCCAATAGTTATTTATGCGTTAGTTATGCGTAAATCGTTCCTGAATAGCTATCCAATATTAACTGCGCACATTAATAAGCACAATAAAACCAAATAATTCAAATTATTGATATTCGCTTATCGTTTCCATGATTTAAGAAAAATACTTGAATGAAATATCAACTGAAATTAAAAAAAAAATCATGCGCCAATTTTTGGAAGAAATACTTATTATTATTATCATCTCAAAATACGTATTTCATATATAGGCATGTGTTGTACAAAGTTAAAATATCTTAATTTTAAGTATTACAAACTATTTCTTGGCAATAGGTTTCCAAAGAAATCTTTTGTGAAAGTGCAGGAAAGGTTTTTTTTTTCTTCTGTGTACATGAGACAGACTGCAGAGCTCAAGACTTGGGCACAGGGGTGGCCAGATGTTAGGACGACATTGAGCACTGAGCGATAGGGGCGGCTGGTACTGACAAGACTGCTAGTCCGCCTCTGCTTGTGCAAGCCTCGTGCAGCAGGGAGTAAGTACCGGAGCCTGTGCGAGACCTGCCAACAGTGGCATGCGCGCTTGATGGTTCGTCGCTCGTGGGAGGGTTCGTTTTAGTTTCAAACCAGTCTTGCGAAGGAGGGGGGGGGGGGTGACTCGGCCAGGCGTGGCAACCGCAGGGATCACCCGAGCGGATCCACGCGGAGAGAGGATCAAGATCACGGAGCACGCCACGCATCAGCGCGGCTGCCCCACGGAGGTAGTGGCCCACGGAGCGGGTGTTCTTGCAGCGGGGTTGAAGCCACTCGGGTTATCCAACAGCCTACGCAGAAACGAATTCTCCGTACTTCTGCCGAAGAATCCTTTGGAAACAAGATTGTCAAGAAATCGTTTGTAACGCTACAAGAAAGATATTGTAACTCTGTACAATACATGGCAATGATTTTTTTTTGCATGTATGAAATATATTTTTCGCGTTAACACTTTAGTATTTCTTACAAGAATTTGCCCATAATTTTATATTTTATTTGATG